>NC_047583.1:11315000-11565000 GCF_011004845.1 Esox lucius
TGGCAGCCAACCACACATATTCACTGAGCTCATCCCACAAAGCAGCAGTAAATCATTATGAAAGCAAAAGTCAGTGTGGTAGATACAACCATCTAAGACCAATAAAACGCACATTTCTCTGAACAGCCTTCTCACATATAACTGTCACTAACTGTCATGTCAATGGCTATTGCTCTCGCCAACTTTCTCGGGCTCCTGATGTTTCAAACAGACGACAAAGGTACTGTAAGGTTGGAAAAGTTCCCAATAAAAGAGAGTGAAACCGAGCCCTTCAGTCTGTTTCACCCTTGTGGCGTGGAGTGGATTGACAGCTGTTTGGTCAGGGGCTGTTGTAAGCTCCCTGGGTCTGGCTGTTCCCACAGGAAGCAGAGAGGAGATGATAAAGTGCTTCTTAGCCAATGGGGAGTGGTAATCCAGATCACTGACACACTGCATGGCAATAATCAGCAGTACATGTCAAAGTGGAAATTGCCTGTTCTTGTTCGTAGCACAACATTTAGATCTTTTTTCAAACAACTGCTCAATGTTCTTGGGATTCTCTTTCGGTATGACAACTTCGATGTCTAAACATGCTGATAAAACAAGTGTCTTGTAATGTGAAACAGGATACTTTGTTGACATTGAGATTTGTTCAGCTGAGGTCGCTATTAGTTGACTATTTTCGGCTAGGAACTGACATTTCATGGTAAGTTGAACAATATTGATTGCTCTAACAGTAGGGCTGTTTATTGTGGTTGATCCTATTCTTCCCATGAAGAGTTCAGCCAAAACGCTACAAACCAGCAGTCAATACCAAACGACACAACATTATAAAAGCTAGGCCTGGGCTGTGTGCCCGGGGAGATGAAGGACCCAGAAGGAGCATGGTGTACGGACCTTGCTCTGTGTAGCAGGATTTATAGAACCCTGAGGAACCCTGTCAGTCAAACAGGCATCAGGAGGCACCTTGTTTCCTTTGAGCATTGCTACTGCTATTCCCCTGGCTCCAGAGGGTCTGCTGGCATGAGTAGTTAGCCTTCAGAGGGAAGATGCAGTTACCATCCAAGTCTAGCCCTGCCCAGCCCACCAACACACACAACACTGGCTACCAGACTGCTGGTCTGCTAACTGGACAAGAGCGGAAGAGAAGGACACGCGCTGCAGGATTACATCAAAAAGCAACTGATTTAGACAGTGGCCATTTTGTCTCCTTCTTCCTATGCTCTGTGACCTGGAGACCGCCCAGATATTGTATCCAAGCCGGCTGAGTTCAAGCGCTGTTCGTTTTGTAGTGGGATCTTGTACATGCAATGTAATGTACTTCACTGCTGACTCACATTGGGTGGTCCTCCTCTATGAGCTTGGTATGGTGGCACCACCAGACTGTATTCACTCTTCGCTGAATATGCCCATAGCATAAGCCATGAAGTGTGAGCGAGGGCTTCTAAGGTTTGAGCATATCTTTCGTGTTTTTCACATATTTTCATAGTCATAGTTCCTGTTGTTGGCCTCCAAGTTTAATTAAATTCCGGTCCTCTTTATTGTAAGAGAGATTTGTTTTCAAGTTAACTCCTGATACTGTTTCTCACTGTCCCTATAAAATTGCACCATATATTTTTGTTCAAGCTCAGGATATTCTTATTAAGGAAACAATCCATCAAGTCCACTTTAACGGGTCCAGAGAAGCAATTATCCACTACATTTTCCCTTCACGCATGCCCCAGGGTATGCGACGAAGGGCTAACCCGCCTCGCGGAGTTTGTGCGATGTGATCTTGGTGTTTATGAGCACACAAGAACATTTCTACCAAAGCTGCAGCTCCTCACCTGGCTGTAGTGCTGAGGCTGAGAAGCTGAAATCGTTCGACTTTGTATGTTCTGTGAAGTGACATTTGACCGGAAAGTCAACCTAATGTATACATATCCGTCTGCATAGACTTTACACCCCACTTTCATACCTCATTTGACATAGGAAGCTGAACAATAAATCAAGGTCAAATCATTCGTGTAAAACAAGTTTCCATAAGTATTTAACATAAATGAGCCCATGTCATAACTGTTAATGTCTGCTGGATGTACTTTTTAACAAAGTTGTGTAAGTGTAACTGTATATATTACGGTGTTTATTGAACTGTTTTAAAAATCCTGTTAATTATTTGCTAGCATATCAAACTTGCATCAACAGAAACCAGCTTCCCCACAAAATTCTCACTGGCTTTCCAATGTGGTCTTTAACTTCATACACACAAGCACACACACACACACACACACACACATGCACGCGCACTCTAATGGAGATGTAACTGGGAGCGTTCCTGAAGCATATGGATGCCATTTGTAAGCAGTGAGAATGCATAGGTTGGTCTGCCCTTCGGTATCTCTCAATCCATCTGTTTTCACATTACTTGGAGATTATAGTGTCCTCCAGACCCAAATGAACATAAATCAGCTCTGTGAACGTGCACACGTTTTCCCATCTGTCATAAAACAATGATTTAAAGTCCGGGTTGTCAAAATACGGCACTGTGATTTCGCCCTGCGCCCCAGCCGTAGGAACACAAAGCACCATCTCATCTGGATTATTTATGGCCTCAGAGGGAGCTGAAGGTGATTAGGGCTCAGGCCACCAACAGGCAGAAAAACAGTAGGAGCTCCAATAAGGAGAGCTGGAAAACAGGGGTAAAATCTATCAAAAAATTCAACAAAATCTATTTCTGTTTGGAGAGAGGAGGGAGATCTATTGCATGTTTAGTATAATGGTACATCTCTGGAACATTCAGTCATACAGCATTTGTGAGTTTTGGAGTTTCTACATTAAATAGTCGTACCCGAGTATATGTGATGTATTAGACATTGAAGTGGTCTATGGCCAAATAAAATATACAACTAAAGGTTCCTAGATTTTAAACATGCTATTTGTGTGAATGATGTCACTACATCCATATGAAATTGTTTATTTTTGAGGTGGAGTTTGGTGGTTAAAGAGGTAGTGTTTGTCATTAGAGGTTGTATCTCCAAACAAATAGGTGCTTTGGAAATTCTGGACCATGTAGACCTTACATGGAACGAGGCAGCGGATGCTTTTATGGGCCATGGGGCATCAATGGCAGCTACAGCTAGTTGGAGGCAAACTAGCTTCCTGTCTGGTTATTTAATATATTATGATTAAGCTCTCACCCAAGCAGGAAGTCAGAGGAAATGCAGTGGTAGGTCCCGTGAAATAACAACCAGTTATGTTTATTGGAGAGGTGAGCTTGGTCTTTTCCCCCTTTATTTTCTTATTGACACGTTCATGTGTCTTGAAAATAAACCCAGATTTACAGCATAACAGAAATACACGCCATAAAAGGAGCGTTGGTGGTCGCAGCAGCGTTGTGTAGCCAACTAGCAGTCATCTGACATTTCACTTAAAAGCTTCCTTTTCACTCATGCTCCTCTTTTTATTCAGGCCTTATTCGGATGTTCTAACCTGCTAAGGCTAGAGGGGGCTATTGGGCCGGGGCTGACTGGGACAGGGACATCTGTTCTGTGCACGGAGTCGTCGGCATGATCAACAGTTCAACCTCAGAGCCTCCCTCTGTTCCAAACGTTTGCTGCTGGAATTTTAATAGAGAAATAATAGACATTAGCGGACCAGATCGCGAATAGAATGATTTCATTTGTTTTTCTCAGGCCCAAACCATGTGTTATGCTGGGGAGATTTCTGATGTCCAAGCCCTGTCCCTACCTGGTCTAATAGGGTTACTTTATGCCAGATCAGGTATTGTTTTTTCCTATAATACGACACCTCTTTGGCTCCCTGACCAGACATTGGGTGGAGGGAGAGGGTAGACGGTTCTGGCTCCCACACCAAGTTCCCGGCCTTACACAGTTGGCTACCAGTGTTTTGTGGTTCATGCATTCATCATCATTTCAGGAGGCAAACAGAATGTTGGAACATTTCAAACACATTCATAGCAGCACATAGAGATAAGAGAAGGGGTGACTGTGGTTTGTTTTGCTTTGGGTTGAGGGATCAACAGCCTTTTTGAGGACTGGCCTGTAGCGGTGTCAGTGTGGATGGTGCAGCTTGAGGGGTTTCTGTCTGAAACGTCTAATGACGTCGAACACGTATACTGTAACGTCCCTCCATATGGCATCTGTAATGGGCCCAGTGCCCTAGTGTGTATTCTCTGATAGGGCCTGACACATTCAATAATTGTCATTAAGCTTATTTTAGTTAATTGTGCAGTGACCGGGCGATCTACTGAGCAATTCAAGCCCCAGCTCCCTTGGGGATCCTCTCCACATCCATCGCTGCTGGCGGTCCACTCCGGAATCCAAATGCTGTTCTGGACCAGTAGCTCCTTATTCCTCAGGAGAGACCCAATGTCCTCCCTGGGACTGTTAAACGACTGCAGTGGAGTGAGGTTCTGTGCCTCTGCAGACAAGACTATATAGGCTCCTAGTATCTGTTTAAACAGCAGGTAGCCTCAACTTTCCTCTGTTTGTGTCCATGGTTACCTTCTCCAGTTGGGGGATTTTCCTACAGTATGCATCCCATCAAAGGGCCCAGAAACATGTCTGGCTTTTAGGAGGCAAGTCTGGTGGATAAATAAACACACATTTGAAAATCGTAAAATCCATATGAGGACCATTCCAGCATGGTTTACAAATGTATAACATTATGGATTGTCATGAATGTACTTGGAATATGGAATAATAATTTATTTTGTAAGGATCTATTAATGTACTAAGGATCTATTAATCTATTAATCATACTGTATCTCTAGCAAATCATGACACTTTAAATTTCGCTCAGCCTGCAGTATTAATGATCTATAATGCATTCATACTGCCTTCATAGTCCTACCTAATTATGATATAAATGAAATATATATTACTCTAAATTACAGCTCTGGGATGACCCAACATCTTTCCTTTTTTGGTGCCTAGCCAATATTGAACCTGATTTAAATGTTCCTCCAAAATGCTGTGCTACAGGGTGATACCCAGCAGTGATGCACGGCAAAATAACAACATGAGCCCTACAATATTCCTGATAGACTTTCTAAGATTTTCTTTTTGCAGTTTTGTCTTTCCAGGTTTTGAATTTCTCCTAATAGTTCACACTTTGTACAAACATTTTCCGAACAATCATTAAACCACGCCAGGGGACAACGTTGGAGATCTGGGATCAATCTAAGAAATTAAGATTATTCATTGTAGCTGCTTTTTTATTCAGTGTTTATAAGCTGTTTGTCAAGAAACATGTGTGATGGAGGTCACAATTCCCCAAATAGTATGTTAACCTTAATTCATTGTAATTTAAATTATTTTGAAGTAGTTTTGTGTTTTTATTTAATTTTGGTGACTTTACATATAGTTTTCTAACAGTAGAACCATAAGCTAACAGGCTAAACCAGTAGAATGGCAACTGTAGCAGACTAAGAAAACTTTACCATAGGTACAGGATTTAATTAACGTCTTTGAGAAGAAAGTTCAAGATTACATTATCAGCGAAATGCTTACATAACGACTCTCTTTCAAAACCGAATATTTAAGTAAATAACATAAATAAAATGTAAATGGTTATTTACTGAGAGTACCAGAAGTGAGTGGGAGTACAGGGGTCAGGTTCTTCAATATGTACAGTATGCATGCCCATAGACATAGGGGGGCCCTGCAGGTGATAATGAACAGGAGGACTAGTCATTGCAACGTATGTGATGAGTGTGAAGTGTGTGTGTGTGTTTGTGCAGTTTCGGGACACATACAGCCTCCATTTACTACGGATGGGGTCATTAACATGGTTACTGAACATGGTTCCAAAAACATATTAAAGCAATGAACAAACAAAGTCCATTATTAAGGTGGTGACTTCAGGATCTCCTAAGTCATATTTTTCATTAACATTTTAGTAATTTTAAGTGACACTTTAACACATAGAACTTTTTAAATTATTGTTCATGTTTTTGCTTGCATACATTTAGAACCTGTTCTTACAGGGGAGAAGGTGGCAGGAATGAGACAATTAGAAGCTGGATGAGTTTCGGTGATCCACAAGTCACTGTAAGGTGAGAGATATTAATGAACCAACAACGCTGGTGTTTTTGTTTTGGTCAGAACCCAAAATGTATTTTTCCCGCTGGAGACCAGGGCTTGATTACAACCTGTTACAATGGTGCCAACACTTTGTGAGTGATCTTTAATAGGGGGAGTTGGAGAATATGTCCAAGACATGCTGGCTTATCATCACTCAGTATGGATCATTATATTTTTTGCAAGTTATTGTGCTAAGGAAGATGTAACTTGGTTCCAGGAGATCACATCTCCTTATGTTAGGGGCTTTCAAAATGTTACTGTTTTCTACAGTATATATCATCATCATCATCATCTTCCGCTTATCCGGGGCCGGGTCGCAGGGACAGCAGTCTAAGCAGAGATGCCCAGACTTCCCTCTCCCCAGACACTTCCTCCAGCTCTTCCGGGGGGACACCGAGGCGTTCCCAGGCCAGCCGGAAGACATAGTCCCTCCAACGTGTCCTAGGTCTTCCCCGGGGTCTCCTCCCGGTGGGACGGGACCGGAACACCTTCCCAGGAAGGCATTCCGGAGGCATCCGAAAACAGATGCCCAAGCCACCTCAGCTGACCCCTCTCGATGTGGAGGAGCAGCGGCTCTACTCTGAGCTCTTCCCGGGTGACCAAGCTTCTCACCCTATCTCTAAGGGATCGCCCAGCCACCCTGCGGAGAAAGCTCATTTCGGCCACCTGTATACGGGATCTTGTCCTTTCGGTCATGACCCAAAGCAAATGACCATAGGTGAGAGTAGGAACGTAGATTGACCGGTAAATCGAGATTATATTATACAGTATATAATATTACCATATACTTCCTTTTAGAGGGTGGGCCATCTTGCAGCATGTCATAGTTCACAGCTTTACCTCATATTCAATATAATGGCTTATGTCACACAGGCCACATTTATGAAACCTAAATAATGCATGACATACTGTTATGACGTTATTTTTAAAACCTATGTAGTGTTTATGACATTGTAAAGGCTTAATGCCTTTATAAGGTTACAATTATTTGAAGTAGGAACTCTTTAATAAACCAACATAACCCTAGCTTCACCCTGGTTGAACTTTGGCCTTAAAGGACAATTTCAGTTGATTTAGAAATAACTTATTTTTTCAAGTATGTTCAATCGCTCCTTTTACTTCCATTGATTATAATCAGTGGTGGCAAAATTGCAGTTTGTGGAGTTTGTGTTGTCTGTTCAAATAAAACTGAACCTTAGATTTTAGTTTCTCCTTGCCCATTGATTTCTTCCAGGGTGAGGGTCTAAGTTCAAAATTAATTAAATTATCCTTTAACCCTAACACTAACCATAGCTTTATGTCCACACCCCAGATATATTCTAAGCTTAGCATGTCCACACCCCAGCTGATAAATATGATATATATTATTGTAATGAAATTGAAGCTTAATTCATTTCCACATCTGGAATTAAATGTATACTGAACTTAAAATAATTCAGCAGTAGACATTTTATGAGTGACAGTATTCAGCCTATGTGACAGTTCTTGTCTTATCCCTGTCTGTGTACGAATCACCTCAGAGTTGACATGAGGTTTGGCGAGTACACAGGCCTCCCTAGGGGAATAGTGTGGATGGTCTTTATATCCCGGGGGGAAAGACAAACACCAGCCAGGAGGTGGCAGTAAAGATGCTGAGTTAAGGCATGTGAAGATGACACGTGACTCTTGTATAGTGGTTTGCATTCTGTGTCCTATAACATTACTTCTGAGGATACAGTACTCTCCACACTGACCATAAATTGTCATTTATATTGAGAATATAGAGCTTATAATTTCATGACCCAACAGAAAACCTATTGCTTGCCCTTCAATTTCATCCCTAGAATGTCCTTTATAAAACATTCATGTATAAAACAGTTTTTCTAGCAAAACAAGAGGCTACTGTTTAGATAGCTGGTGCACTAGCATCCCCAATGCTTAACCTTTTCATGGCCTTCAATCTGTTTAGCTTACATATTTATAATCATTACTCAACCAGAGTGTTTGCTTGGTTATCGATCCCATCCCTTCAAGAGGATTACAATTTGAAATGTCTTTTCAGTATAGACAATTGTGATATTGACATTCATTAGACTGAAGCTTTAAAATGGAAGCTTTGTTTGTAATAATGCTCACCTAAAACCATTATTTCTCCTGTTCCATTGTGTTTATGTTTCTTTCCTTTTAAGTCAATAGCTTAACTATCCAGATTATAGCTTGTTCTGGAGCACAACTGGAAGAGATTATTTGATTTAAATGCTTAATTTGCTGTTCAATAAATAGAATAACATACATTTAAAGGAAATTCCAGGGGTATGACAATTAGGGTCAGGTTTGCTTCCTGTGCATGGACAAATACAATGCTGGTGAACATAGTGCACTAATAGAGTTAGTTGTAGATCAGGGGGAAATTACCATTTCCTTTTCTAATCACAGACCAACGCGCTGAGAACAAAAACAGAAATGTAGAAATCCTGACAAATCATCAAAAAAAATCCTGACAAATTACCAATATTAAAGCGCAGTCCAAATATTTTTCCAAAACACACACTGAGATGGTTAAAATTATATTAAAGCCTTTCTAACTCCCACACAATCAAACTTTTTATGTACTGTATTTGCATTCAAGGAATACAACTAAAAACTTTTTCTTCTCTTGCCATACAAACTGTTGGTACGTGTTGATGGTCAGAGCCTTAGCAGATTTTATTTGTGTGTTTGCTTTCAGCAAGTGGAGTCACACTCAATGGTTCTCACCAAGCTGTATAATTCAGCCCGAGTGCTGCACAGCCTCTGTGTCCCATGGCCAACTGCTCATCTCTCTGCGGCCCATGGCCCACTGCTCCTCTCTCAGTGGCCCATGGCCCAAGCCCCACTGAGGCAGGTGCAGTTGGTTGGCACCGTCTAGGTCACACTCTAGCGACACCTTGTGGCGCCAAATTGGGGAGAGGAAAAATTGCTAAATGACATTAAGAATGAAGTAATGTCAAAATATTTACTTCGGAAGGAATAGATTTCTTTACAAAAATTTTGTCTGCAAATACAAAAACACTGTAACATTTACCAACATTCATGACATTGAACAGATGCTCTTATCCCGAATGACTTACAGTAGTGAAGGCATGAACATACCATTCAAGCAAAAATACATAATAATATTTATCTCCATAACTTGGCATCAAAGCCAACACTGCAATGGAAATACCAGTTGAGCAGACAGGTGACACGGAAAGATGTTCAGTGTCATACAACTCAACCAGTTCCGTTGGTATGAATAGGAACATTTTCTGTGAAAAACTGGAAAGGGTCATTTTATGGCAAAGTGTGTCAAGGCATTAGTCATTTCGGGGTGAGATTAATGCTGCTGGCTAGACGCCGGTGTGACGTTTCACAGGTGAGCTGAGGCGCCAGTGGAAGTGATAGCCTCACCTACGCTAGGCTTGGTGCAGGAGCTATCTTTTAACAAGGGGAAATGTGGTCATTCACAGGCAGCCAAGCATTCAAATGAGCTACATTAGCTATTGAGCCATTGTTTTTCAAAAGGCAGCTCCAAACTTGCTTTGATGGGGGATTCTAGTAAAGGTTTGACTGTCATTCTGACTTCCTCTACCTGAGAAAATGTCTCAACTTCTGGAAGAAACTGCTTGTCTATGCATCAGCATGGAATTAAGTTGGATTATATAGATGAGTTAAAGCTAAGAACGGCAGAGACATTACATTTCCTTTACCTAATTCAGTGGCACATTTTGTTATCTTTCACAATGCCGCATTTCTTTCTTTTACAGGTTTGGTGTGACACGGTAGAATGACAACAGTGGTATTATGTTACATGATTTTGTGTTGTCTTTTTGGTGTTTGTTTCACAAAACGCTTGAAAAGTAATGAATATTCAAGGCAGCCCCCTTCCATGTCGCTCGTCACTCCTGCTCAGTAAGCCATTTGTAAGCCACACTTGGGCTTTGAAGGGGGACAGGCTTTGGCCAGAGAGGAATTCCCTCTGAGGGCAGACTCCTCTCGAAGAGACCTATGATTATATCTATATTAATGGCTCTGTAAGTCCACAAAGATGTTTTGTCTGATAGATCTAGCAAATAGTACTTATTACAAAGAGGAGGTTCATCTTAAACTGATTAGGGGCAGAAATATCAGGTTCTTTTTTAAAGCTTGTGCAATGCCTTTGGTCTCCCAGCACATACCCTCACTCCAGATGCAATAAATTATTAGTCTAAACCAAAACAGAATGCCAGCTTTACATCAGAATATCAGCCCAAGTCAAGGAAAATAACCATTGCATTGAATGCAACCAAAAGTTCTAATGTGTGTGTCTATCCAGACTATGTCTAGCGCTATTATTTATTATTTCGTGTTTCAGCTGGATTTTTCCGTGGCTCATGCAGCATCCTGGGTTTTCTTAGGCCCCACATGATTTAACATGATTCATCCTTGAGAAAAGCTTACATTTCTTGGTCTGATGCAGTCAAGCTCAACTCAAATTGCTGAAATAATGGCTAATAAATAACATTAACTTTGCACGGCAATTGTTGTTGTCATATTTATTCACACACTAATACACATATGATGGTTAATTATATATGAGCAAAAGCACTATTATTAAGAACTGATATTTTGGTAAGTTTTATTTATATGTAAGCATTGCACTACTGCTCTGTACTTATAAAAGGGTATGTAACAACGGGATATTTTCTTTTCCATTCTTTTAAAGATTTATTTAAAAATGTAGTCTACTTACATTTGTCCAAGAAGGATGACATTTTTACAAGCCGATCCAATACCAGCTGGTGTTATAGCAGAAAATTATCTTTCTCATGTTTAACAACAATAATACCAAACAACCATGTAATCATAAAATATGCTGAAACAACTAAATGTTGCTATATTATTTATTACTGTATGGGCTTATACATTAACAAGAAAGTAAACTGCAGAGATTATATAAAAAAGTAATTACTGTAAATGATAACATTGAAATGGGGTGAATGTAGGATTTACTGTCCATGTGGAAGCAAGGTGAATTGCAGCTAAGACGATTTTCTTTTAAACCAACTCTGCCCAATTCAGAAAAAAATATAGAAAAACAGAGTATCTACCAGATGTTTAAAACAGAAGTAACTTGCAGTTGCGCTGCTAGTACATGAACTTTTCACTTTTGGTCGAACCAGCTGACTGTATTTGATATTTAGATGGCAAAATGAATCCCTACACTATTCTGTGCTTTTTCCTCACTTAAACAAAGTTTAAAAGTCAACTGTGTTAAATGTTTGTGACAGGAAGCTACCTAGAAATTCTGTTGACCAACACATCTTAAGCCTTTTTGGAAGCGCTTTTGTACTTGTCTAAAATAATTCCTGGTAAATAAATATTGTGACACAATATCCTTTTCTGAAATTACAGTGAAACAAGATCAAGTTTGGAGTCACAAACCAGATAAGTGTGCTCCAAGGACTTATCTTACACCCCAAAATTGTTTGTACATACACTGTGACTCAGGAGCCCCACTCCCAATCAGGAGCACAGAACGGACAGTTTTGACCCAGCGATAGGACAACACGGTCTCCCTTCACTGGCATTAGCAGCATGACGCACGGTGCCTAGCAAGGTCAGCTCAAAGTGTTAAGTAAATGTTTAAATGAGCTTTGCCTAGCTCCCAACGCCTCCAACAGAGTAGTCACTTGATGGCCTGCTACAAATGACAAAACTGATTATATCCCTGAAATTGATGAGCAAGTGTTTTGGTAAGCGCCAGGCTCAAGGTGAGAGTGGCTGAATAGGGGTAGTAGGTCTAGAATCACATACTGTATTTGGACAAAAAGCATCATCTTACTGTCCTTTGTGGGATGGATATATAGTTACAACACTGTACCATCCACAGACTCCTGCAGACTGGTGCTTCCTGGATGTACCCATAAGCCCCATGGGACCTGTTAAAGGTCAGGGAGGACTGGGCGGGATATATGAACACGGTTTCCAATAAAACAAGCCAACTCTGATCAGCATGCAAGGGACTAAATGAAAACCAGGTGGGCTCCACATATCATGTTAAAAAGTGTCCAGCTAGTACCAGATCAAGTGCTTCATGCAGGCAGCTAGGGTATACTTTTCCCCGTTCACTGCTAAAAGACATAGGAGTGACCAGCTAAATTTAGCCAACACCACACATTGTTAGCGTGGAACAGGAGTACTGTGATGTATGCGAAAGTGAAATGAGGCCAAAAGAGATTCCATATGGCTCAGTCACATTTGCAAAGTCAACTCAGGCCAGTTCACTGAAAACCAAACCTCAGTGGATTTGCTCTCAGAATGACAGCAACACTGCAGTCTTTTATTATTTCCTTTTATACAATATATCATCTTAAGCCTTTGGCCTTCAAATATTTCTCTCTATTTAAAATGTGTGGGTATCAGTTATCCCAATTAGGAGAGATGTGATTTGGCTAAAGCACGGTGAACTGTATAAATTGTCATGCATTTACCATGAAATACAGTATGTCCTTATTAAGGATGAAAGATTATGTTTCTCTTTTTTTAACACCAAAGCTGAAAACTGAGTCAGAACAACACTCCTACCCACTAGGTCTGTAATGTGATTTTCAGCACATTCAGTAATGAGCCTAAAGATACTCAGACACAGAGTGTAATGCTTTGTTTTGAGTCAGGAAGGAAGCATGGAATATTAGCTCTAAGAAAAATATGTTAACAATAATCAAAACAATACATAAACAATTGTAGATAGTACTTTCTCTAAGGAAATGATGTGGCAGGAAATTGAGACCCATTTAATGTTTAAGTTATGTTTGAAACACCGCAGGGGAAGTGTATTATTTGGGATTACTCTGGGGACCATAAACAAAGTGACATATATATATATATATATATATATATATATATATATATATATATATTTAAATGAAAAAAACATGTATTTAAATTTGAATTACAGTGAAAAAGGCCTTTATTGCTATGGTGCATATAAATGCATTAGAAAACACATTTACATTTACTATTAGTTTCAACGTGTTCCCAATATCTGACAGATTTGCAATTGATGTGACAAATCCAGATTGCAACATAACCCCTCATACAGATTTGTGAGTAGCATCGATGTGGTGTGAGTGACAGCCCTCAGTAGTGTTGCCTCTACATGGTTCATCTACAGGACAGGTAGAAGTGCAAGCATGGCAAAGGCCTGTTCCTGCTCGTCTTGTTCCCTCTTTCTTGCATCTATTGTGGATCGCCTAGTAGCCTGTGTTTCAAACTGTATGTGTGTGTTTGTGCGTACAGTGTATGGTGTGTATGTGGGCATTAGAGTTTGACAGGATGTGGAAGTACTGCCCTGTAGCAAGGCGCAAAAAAGTACAATCTGATTATGTTTCAGTGACGACATCATCAAAACAGTTTTTCACGCCAATCACCGGCCAAGGCCAAACAGGGTGTTTGAATTGAGGACTTGAAAGGTTTCTCACAGCACTTTCTGATTTCAGGTAACTTAACCTAAACTTTCACCTTTCAGATGACTATTGACTCTGTGAATGCCTGTTGAGATCCCTGTTACGGTCTGTTTGTCATTAAGTAGACCACGAGTACCCTAGGGGCAATTTGATGTATTTCCTTCACACTTCTGTCAAAGTTCATAATATGTCATAGATTATCCTCTGCATTGACTTTGGAGCAACTACGGACTCATTGCATTTTCAATAGGAACTCAAACCTGATGCCTATGTTGGTTTTTTCAGCGCTTTTCCTCACAGGACATATTCTGCCCATATTCTGATTTGACATCCCCAAATGTAAAGCTAATTTTCATTCTAATTTTACATTGAAATAAATAAATGATTTGCACGTAATTTGCACACTGTTCTAGTCTATTTGAAGTAAAGCATACAGAGCTAGAATAAAGATATATAAATAGTTCCACCTGCAATTAGCTTAGCCATGTTGTACCAGTTTACTTTCATCTGTAATGACTGTAATGAGCTTCTATCATGACATCCTGACATATACAAACTATTTGTCTTCCTCTTTTTAGAACTGGAAGTGTCCTTTAAAACTTAATGTTCTGTAAATTAAACCAAGGCATTTTCTGAACCTTTTGATATGGCTTCAGTAAAAACAAACAGAGCTTTTAAATAACTAAATTACACAATTAAGTGGACTACACTATTGAACCACTATGACCCACATGTTGGCACTAAACTATGCAAGTAACTGGCTAGTTTATGTAAACACAGTGAAATGGCGGTGGATAGCCATCCCTCCACAGTAGCAACAGCAACTCCCTAAGTGCTGGAGCCTATGATTAGAGCCACTCAACCTTTGGAATAATAAACGTCCAACTACCGCTCAGCCTAATCGGCTATCAAATCTCATCTTGAAAGACTGGGCCGAATTGGCTCATTGGCAGCTGACTGTCTTTTAACCTTTGAAAGCGTTGCAAAGGATCATTCAGTGCATTAATTCCTTTTTCCGAGCACCAATGTAATGTTTCTTTTAACTAAGTTTCTTGAAAACACTGCTGAAATGCACTATGAAGAAAACTGACTACACCTATTTGAGCCCTGCCACTTGATAGAACAGAGGAAGGCTACAAGCTCTGTAAGTGTACAAGGCATTAATGTCAGTATTTCTCAACTGCTACACGTCTGACGGAATACAGATTTACATCATAGTTGGACAATTGTATGACAATAAAGGCCATTGTCTGTGTAATACCTTTTGAGTTAATTTCACAATCAAAGGGGTAACTGAAGTTAATTGAAGAATTGTTGCATTATTCCATTCATTCTTAGAAGATTGCTGTAATATGCAGTGTAAAAGCTAAACTGACTGTGTGGTATTCATGAAATTGTACCTGAGTTGAAATTATAGTGGGTTAGGTTGGTCTAAGTTACTACAGTGGGTTTGGGTGGTCTAATATTCTGCCCATTGTATTATTTAATGCCTGACAATAGACTGCCTGACAAACAGTGCAGGAAAAGAACAATCTGGGGCCTGTAGCATATATTACACAAAATCAGTCTCAATCTATTTTATTTCATGCTAATGCTAATTTAGCTTACAATCTGCTTGCTACAACAATTCAATCTTTGTCAGGAAAGTGAGTTTATTAACTTGGATTTTGTGGTGTCTGAGTCTGAGAGAGTCATTCAGATCCTTTTGGTGGTCAAACAATCAAAATATCTCCACCAGTCTAGCTCCAATATGTCTGCGAAATAATTTCCTGCAGCTGCACAACATCTTAATGATAATTGGGCCAGAGTAAACGGCGAGATAATCTGACCTCTGCATTTTGTTGACTTGATGCAGAAATCATTGCCCTGTTTATTTGCTCCTGTAATGTCTTACAACTGAAGAAATGTCTGCTACTTTGGCAACCTAGTGTAATCAGGGAGTATTCTGTTTGACATGCATCAGTGCCTATGCAGTCCTCTGGGCAGGGGAATACCAGACTGTAGCTCAGCCCAACTGGAAAACTGTCCTGTGAGATGCTCCTCAGCTGTGAAATTGTCACTCTGCAGACATTGCTTCTCAAATTATAGCCATCGAGATCAAAAGATCAAAAACTAGAGATTAGTGATCACAGTTATATTTCATCGTGTGACTTTCCACAGCAGTTGACATTATTTTCAATGTTTTAGTTTGCAGTGCAGTTAAAACCTCCCACCACGAATAGTATTCATTTGATCTCCTGAATAGCAACGTGTCACATATTAGGTCAGGTTACACTCATATCAATGCAAAGGGGGGACCGTGGCTGGTACATCTTTTGGACAGTTTTGAAGGTACAAGCCAGTCTGGTATGGTGGAGTGTAGCTCTCTCTTTCTCTCTCTGTGGGTGGGAACACTGTGGTGTCCTCGGTCTGCCAGCAGGAACACCATGGTAACCGTAGTAACCAAGGGCCGACCCCATGGCCCACGACACAGAGGGCCAGCGGCGCCTGCCGGCTTGGCCCAAAACACCATTTCAGATGTATTTCTAAGATTTGGTCGAGCAACAACATCAAAGTTGGACTTGATTGTTTTTGATTGTAGGATTATTCAATGTCGAAGATTATTTTTTTCTGGAAAAGATATTATCATTCAACCACACGTATTAAATTGAGGCAATTGGAGCCACTTTGAATTGGGCTTTGACTTTCATCTGTAATGGTAATGATTATGAGATAGAGCTGAACAGTCTGACGAGTAGGAGGAGACCTCCTCTGAAATCACATTACATTTTTCATTCACTTTTCTTGTTCAAGTTCAGTCAAGTTCAGTCAGCTCCTTGCCACACCTATATAAAATATACTGTAAATTTGAATGTATTTATTTTATATAGTATTGTTTTGAAATGTAACATTTTGTTCATTCTCCATTTTGATGTTTGTGCTCGATTGGATCTTTTAAAAAGAGGCCTTGACTGGAAAAAAGGAAGAAAACAGCAAATGCCTTTTTACAATGTCAGTATGCTTCCTCAGGCCAGCGTAGACATTTAAAAAAAACATCTTATCATGTTGATTTAAGCAATTAAACATGAAGTTGCTCTCTCCAAGCTCTGACTGACTGTATCGTCTTAATTAGTATCCACAGAGCCTTATCCTCAAAGCCTTTTCTCTACCCTGATAAAGAAAAGTCTTATCATGGTCATTACGTGGTTAACTGTCTGGCCATGTGAAAAAATTATGTTAAGATTTTGGAAACGTTTGGTGGAGTCCAACCTTTCATGTGTTTGGGAATAGGACTTCAGAAATGCTTTAGGCAGTGGCTGCTCCTGATTTGCTGTGTTGTAGGGGCGGTGCCAAATGGTTCATGTCATCAGACATGTATATTGCTCCCTTCAAGTAATCAATTATTGCTCAAATTAATAAAGTGTATGGCTGTCTAGTAATGTTGTCTAGCAGTAACAACAACGTGGCATGTATTTCTAATAGTAGCTCACAGTGTGCCACCAAACAAACCCAGGAGGGCTGATGACTCATTGCCAATGACCAGCTTGCAGATTGTTCGCTTTTGGAGGCCCAACCATTGCAGGCAGTTGACAGTGTGTCGCTGGCAGTCTGAACAGGTCATGGCTACTGTAGCTCAGATGGCTACAGCTGAACTACTTCCATGGACCATCAAATTAGGCTGTATACTGTAAATGAAACGTGGTCAGTTCTTGCATTATGACTGCAGTACAATAAAACCACATAAGTTATCAAAATATGCTGTAGATACAATATATATCTCAAACAAACGTATCTATCAGAAACGTATCTATTTAATTAGCAGTTATCTTGTATTATGGAGAGAGGAATTTGCAGCTGTAATCTGTTTTAGCTTCAGCGTACAGCTTTGCTAATTGTTAGCTTAGCTTTGCAAAGAATTTGCTAAGTGCTCAGCTACAGAGCAATGCTTTCTTCCATTTCAGAAAGTATTTTCCCAAGTTATGAGCATATTGCTTTCCTTTGTCCTCTGTAATTTGATGTTGCAGCTTGATGCAAAACGTGCTGTTTATTTTGTTCAATCTCTCTTTTTCTGACCTTGTGGTATCGCCATGATGACAGTAACCAAATGAATTGCATGCTCTTTGCTGCCTTGTAGGCAATACATGCAATATAGTGCTCCCCTCATTAATACATAGAACCCAGCCGGTATTGCAAAATATTGAAATGTAATCCCAGTGCTGGGCATTCTGCCTAGTACCCAATGTTTCTGTGAATGTTTTAAGTAACTGAAAATCTTGTTTTTAACAATATTTTATTGATATTCTATTTATAGGGAATTATATTTCTATTAACATTCACAAGTGGAGGCCACCACTGACTTTAGGGGTACTTTATTTTAAACAACTCAATTCGCCCTTAGATAACATAACCTTATAAACGGCAAACAAAACATTGAGATCTAATGAATTACCCCTTGGTTAAGAGGATGATACATTGTTTTTACAATGCCAAAAATCAACAACAAATTTAGAACCTTTGAAATGTGGAAATGGAATGGACATGACATGGATCTATTTGTCAAATCCCCCAGAATTTTGTTCTTCGCATTATACATTGTCCCACACTGTGTTTGCACAGGTTTGGAAGGCTCACAATGGCTAGATGTTCCATGTGCTTACTAATAAGCAATGCACAGTATATGACCACAATCCTTTGACCCCAGTCAACCATATCATGATTCTGATCTCCATGAATGTGACAAAGCATGGAGAGATGGGTGACGATCTGGACTCTGCCCATGCCAGAAGGGAGCTGTTTTGACAAGGTTTATCACACTCATCGGCAGGTAATTTATAACAACCCCTAGCTTCCAGCCCCACTATCTACCTTAACAACTCCTCTTACAAATAAGACTGAAATGCTGGTAGCTGGTTTTTTCACCTTTTGCTGAAGGCTCTGGTTATCGCTGACCCACATTGCGGGTTGTCTCTTGCAAAGATGCCCAGGCTGTGAATGTCTTGGCTGAGAATTTGTTCTATTTTATTTACCTGCATAGTGATGCAAGGATCAAGGAATTTACTCAGATATCCACAAATCATCTCATGAAATAAATATAAACTCTTCAGGCATTAATGGGATTCAGGCTTTAGGGAATTAAAAGTTTTGCAACCCTTTCACAATTGTTGTCAGTATGTGTTAAAATGATTAATCTAGCATTGCCCTACCTTTATTTTGCATGATTCAAATAAATCCAAGAACAACTTACTTGTGTAGGTCTAAAAAGTTTACTTTGAAGTTGGGATAGTAAAACCACATGAAACAATGTCATTCCGGTCTGTGGCTTGGATGGTTCAAGGTATGATGTTTTAGAGTAAATTCATGTTAATTATGCAAATGACACTAATTGAAATATATTCAATCGAATGAAAAACTGTAAAATCTGTTACATCATGAAAAAAAAGATTGTCCATCCAATGAAGGAAATAGCTACATATTAGCTGTAAAGCGCTGTGTTAGCGTAGAAAGAATTGCCCTTTTTATTTTTCTAAGGACCTCAAATTTGAGACAGTGGAAGAAACTGTATACGTACACAATTCTTCCAGAGTTTAAATTTATATATTTATAGCTAGCTAGCAGGCATTATTAATTTGAGAAAAACACATTTTAATTTGCATAATCTGACAAGATGCCAAAATATGGAAAATAACCTAGTGGGTGGGGATTCCTCTTTTCTCAAGACAATAGATCTTGAAGGTTCAGCGCATGTATACTGTATACTGTTTATGTTTTAACAATGCTGTTTCGGTTGCTAACCACACTTTCTTTTACAGTTCCCGCACCCTGTGGCAGTTACCGGACAACATGTTGCACATAATTGTTTGTTTTACTAAGTGTGACCTAGGCTATTGCAAACATAAGTATAATATAGGCTGTCTATTTAAGTTACATACCATATTAATGCAAGACACATAGAGTTCACAAAATAGCATATGTTTTTTCATAGTCATTGCAAACATTTGCTTAGGAGGCAAGACAAACTGGAGGATGACAACAGTATAAACAGTTTGTGTTGAGGTGTATTCAGACCTGAGTTAGATTTTAAACATTTTAAACTTTTATAATATTTCTGATCTTGAACTTTAGGTAACAATAATGCTTCCAGATTTATATATAACATCAACAGTTATTAATAACAGTAGTCATTTTATGAAATTGTTTTAAATATTAAAAACATAAGTACAGTTTTTCTCACACTATTTGAAAGTGTATGTGGGAAAGTTTTAAAACTCCCAACTGGTTTGACTTGTAATGTAGCCAGTTTTACAGTGAAAACCTGAATGCAAATGCAAAACAATCTTGCCCACAGTCAACATCGACAAAATGGAACTGGAGTGGAACTGGCTTCGAGTCCCAGAGTTGAATAGCTCAGGTTTACATCAATGTTGCTCACACTTGCACAGATGATTAGCTATTTAAGTTAATTGTCAACACCAAATGTAATAATAACATAATAATAATGGTATTAGCAAGCCAACTAATGTAATCGAGTAGCTAGAAAAATAACGCTAGAAGGCTTTCACTATTAGCTTAGTCCCTCCCCTCCCACCACTGTGTGTAGACTTCACATTTGTCTATGTGATTGCCTAACATTATCACTTATGATAACTGGACATGTTTGTGGGGTTTGTCTTCACAGTAAAAGTCTCTGACTGACTTGATTGTCAATTAGCCAGCTCATTCAGGAAGAAGAGCATTAGGAAATAGTAAGCATTTTTAAAACTACAGCAGAAATGTTTAAAGTGAGGCATTCGTTTGTTCTTTCGCCTTGTATTTTGGCCACATACACATTGTGGGCAGAATAAGTCCATTATTTGGATTTTAACTGACAGAATATGAACTTTTGATTGTCATTTTCAATACACTAGTTTCAAAAGTTACTTTAAGCATGAGGAAATGCAAGTGATAGAAAGGCGTGTGTTTACGGTGCAGAATAAATGGAGGTGTGGTGGAGAAATGTCCACAGATATGTTTTAGTCTGTCCTTGAATTAATAAATAATTCCACCTGCCTTGATCATACACTTTACGATTGAATTGATATATATCCCATACTTTGTGTATGATATATATACACATATATTTGTCCCGGTAAGGACAGGGTGCACCACGGCACAGCATCATCACACTATGCCACTGTGCAGCAACAACCCTGGAGGTGTGTTTTGGATCATTGTCCTGATGAAAAACAAATGATAGTCCCACTAAGCGCAAACCAGATAGGATGTCGTTTCGCTGTAGAGTTATGTGGAAGCCCTACTGGTTTTATGTGCCTTAAATTCTAAATATATCACAGACAGTGCCATTAGCAAAGTACACCCACAACATCACACCTCCTCCTCCATGCTTCACAGTGGAAACCCACTGTACACCTCATGAAGACACAGCTGTTGGCAACAAAAATCTAAAGTTTTGACCAAAAGACAGCTTTCCGCTGGTCTAATGTCCATTTCTCAAGTTTCCTGGCCCAAGCCAGTCTCTTCTTATTGCTAGCCTCCTGTAAAGTTTCTTTGCAGCAATTGAACCATAAAGGCCAGATTCATGTAGTCTTCTCTAAACAGTTGATGTTTAGATGTGTCTGGTACTTGAATTTTATAAAGCATATATTTGTGCTTCAATCAAAAGTGCAGTTTAATGCCCTTTTCTGAGCCTGGTAACACTAAGGAACCTATCCAAGAGAGTCAGTTTTATCGTAGCGCTTGATGTTTTTTATGACTGCAATTGAGCAAACTTCTCTTTTGTTGCTTCTGTCCCAACCTTTTGAAATGTGTTGCTGGCCTCAAATTCAAAATGGGCATGTATTTTTCCAAAAACAATTACATTTCTCAGTTTCAACATTTGATATGTTGTTTAATTTAATTTAAATCAAAAAATGATTGTACTTTTGTTTTGATTAACATGTTCTTGGTTACTACGTGATTCCATTTGTGTTTTCAGAGTATGGATGTCTTCACTATTATTACACACACAATAGAAAATATAAAAAATTAAGAAATACCCATGAACGAGTAGGTGTGTCCTAACTTTTGACTGGTACTTTATATTGTTGGTTTTCCAAAGATGGATGGAAACGGAAAAAAAAACTATCAACATGACATGAAGGCATATTTCTTCCCCTTTCATAATATTAAGTACAATATGAAATGCTATGCCATTGTCCAGCATTTTAATTTTATGCTGTTATAAGTATGAAGGGATTACATTTGAAAATGGGTGAAATGGCAAAGAAATGTACCAAAATGTACTGTACCTTTCTGCTCTGTAATGTTTTAATCATACTGTATGCCTTGCTTTTCCTGTTTCCTTCTATTGGTTGGCTGTATTTTAAATGATTTGAGCCATTAGTCTACTGGTAGTGTCTGTAAGTAATAAACCTGATTTAGGCTACCTATAAGGCCAATTATTTCCTCTATAAATTTCATCATGAACTTGTGGGTCCAGTAATAGTGAATACTTTTTAATGAAAATTGTAGTAATATTCCATACCTAAATTATGAAAGTTTAGTTTTAGTTTTGTTTAGTGTCTAGTTAATCTACGGTCCTGATTTACCATATTATTGTGCTTTGGATGAAATGACTCTATTTTTATATATCCATATGCATAAGAAAGGTAGAATGCGCTGTTGGCACATAAACACTCAACCCAGTGTTGTGGTTTGAAAAACATGTTGAAAAGGCTGTTGGATCATCATCATCAATTATTAACAATTTGCTACTGTGGTCAGAGCAAATGTTTTCCATGTTCTTTATAAATTACTTTTAAATATTAACATTTGCTAGATGTCTATTACATTTCAGATCTGTTCACCACAAAGTAATGAAAATCAGTCCAAAGATTTTTGGATGGCAAGTTAAGAATATACAAGTAATATACAAAAATCAAAGAGAGAGAGAGAGAGAGAGAGAGAGACAACCAAGAAAACCATTGACTAATGTTTTGCCCATGTTTTAATCAGTCAGCCTACAATGGTTAACTACATTGTGAGAGGCAATGTGTGCTCAAGCATAAAGCAAAGCATCCTACATGTGTTTATCATAAATAGAATCGAGAAATATCAAGCTGGATTTACTCAAAAATCTAGACCTGTCTTTAAAAATGGAAAGAGAACCAACCAAAAATATAGCCACATGAGGTTTTGTTCATCTCTGGTGTGTTTGAAATGAAGAGTAGTTCCAAAAAGCCACCCACACTTCACCAAGCAGAGTGAAGCCAATCTGTAACCAGCACCAATTTGTGGATTATGCTATTGCCAGAAGAGGAGTCCTCCCAATGTTAAAAATGCCTATAGAATCAAAGACCTATCTATTATTCATGATAAATACAGGCCGTATGATTAGGTAACACTGCTAGTTTGGATTTACACTTTCACTTCCACTCTTGTCCCTTCTAATTTTAAATACACACATTGCCTTCTTTAAATGTCCTCGACAATTTCAACAGAGGCTTTACTATAAAGCGACAGGTATCTGAATGAGATGCCGATGAGGTTGTATTAGAACAGATCTTGATTTGACACCATGTTCCCCAGTAACAGGCTAATGATAAGATGAACATGAACAGAGAACGAGAGTGGATTTGTGTGTGTGTGTGTGTGCTGACGTGTGCGTGTGAGTCTGTATTCATGTGTGTGTACATCCTGTATGGCTCATCGGTTCCCGAGGTAAAGAAGTGACGTCGTGAACTCTTGACCTCTGCACAGTACTGCCAGTGTATGGAACAGCATGGTGGCCCTGCTGCACCGGCTTTGTGATCACAATAAAATAATCGCCTCGACGACGCTCCCCCTGGTATGCAAACATTCCCATGCTATCGGTGCGAAGATCAGGCCAATAGTCAAAAGGATTTCTATTCAGCAGGTTCACAGTCAAAACAGTTTGTAAAATACTTCAGTGTAAGGCTGAAACCTACTAACCCCTCATCATCCTGCCATAACATTGTGATTGATGACACACACAGCATTTCATGGAGACCATTGTTGCAGATATAAATACTGTATCTTGTTTGATTCGCTTTTTGTATTTATCTCCCCATATCCATATTTCAATTCCTAGTTCTATGCCTGTGATTATTGTATCAGTGAGAGGGGATTTTTTTTTGTATTTCATGAAAATTATGTTTGGCTATCCAGGGAACAGGTTAGCTGAGGGAAGAGGTAAACACTCAATGGGACCTGTTTGCTGTTCAGAGAAGGATATTCTTTACTATTTTAACATGATATTCCCTTTCAGAAAAGTCCCTAAGCTGCATTAAGTCATCCCACTGTTTCGAGCAGAGGATTTATGGGCTGTGCTGACCACTCAAATAATGCAGCCCAGAACATATTGTTAATTTGGACTGGGCTGAGACAAAATGAACTACATCACAATTCTATTCAAGAAGTGGGTAGACAAAAATACCACTTCAGTCAGAAATCATTAACCATATTATGACGCAGACTGACCATTTGGTGATTGTTTTGACATTTTTGGAATGTAATTTTTTTTTTCTTAGCTGTGGAAAACCATCTTTCTACAGTTATTATCTGATATATCTCTGCATCTCGGGTGCAGATGCTACCTTAATACATCACTCCTTCATTTTCCTAGTTTGCACATCTTGAATGCCACTTTGAATTACCCATTTGTACCCAAACAACTATTATCCCATTTGTAACATACACTATACCTAATACTTGTAAAATTTCTGCCCTCCACTATTTGCCTGTTGCACATTTTGTGTTACCATTTGTACTGCATTTGCCTTCATTTCACATCTTGAGATTCTGCTTGTAATATACATACATACTGTACATAATATTTGTAGATAATTGTACATTTTCTGCCCTCCTCTATTTGCACTTCTGCTTAGATGCTAACTGCATTTCGTTGTCCTGTACCTGTACTGTTCACTGACAATAAAGTTAAATCTGATCTAATCTAATATTCCAATAAGATAAGGATTCCCAGGCTTTTATACATATATTTGCATATACAATCCTTTTCTTTATAAGCCTTGCAGACCTTTGGCATTCTAGCTGTCAATTGGTTGAGGTAATCTGAAGAGATTTCACCCTGAAGCACCGCCCACAAGCTGGATTGGCATGATGGGCACTTCTTATGCACCATAAGGTCAAGCTGCTCCCACATCAGCTCAATAAGGTTGAGATCTGATGACTGTGATGGCCTCCCCGTTATTGAAAACATACCAGCTTCTTCTTCCCTAAATAGTTATGGCAAAATATGGAGCTGTGCTTTGGGTCATTGTCCTGCTGTAGGAGTAAATTGGCTCCAATCAAGCTCTATCCACAGGGTATGGCACAGTGTTGTAAAATGGAGTGATAGACTTCCTTCTTCAAAATCCCTTTTACACCGTACAAATCTCTCACTTTTCCATCACAAAAGCACCACCAGACCATCACATTGCCTCCGGCATGCTTGACAGATGGCATCAAGCACTCATTTCAGTATCTTTTCATTTGGTCTACATCTCCCAAATGTTCTTCTTCCAGATCCGAACACCTCAGATTTGTTTGTCTTTATACTTTTTTTCCAATCTTCCTCGGTTCAATGTCTGTGTTCTTTTGCCTATCTTGATCTTTTCTTTTCATTGGCCAGTCTGAGATGTGGTTCATTCTTTGCGGCTCTGTCTAGAAGGCCAGCGTTCCGGAGTTGCCGCTTCACTGTTGACGTTGAGACTGGTGTTTTGCGGGTACTATTTAATGAAACTGTCAGCTGAGGACCTGTGAGGCATCTGTTTCTCAAACTAGACACTGTATTTGTCCTCTTGCTCAGTTGTGCACCGGGGCCTTGCACTCTTTCTCTTCTGGTTAGAACCAGTTTACACTGATCTGTGAAGTGAGTAGTACACAGGGTTGTTCTTTGACTATTTCTCGCATGGAATAGCCTTCCTTTCTCAGAACAAGAATAGACTGACAAGTTTCAGAAGTTTGTTTCTGGCCATTTTGAGCCTTTAATCCAACCCTCAATTGCTGATGCTCCAGATACTCAACTAGTCTAAAGAAGGCCAGTTTTATTGCTTCTTTAATTAGCACAAAGGTTTTCAGCTGTGTGAACATAATTGCAAAAGGATTTTCTAATGATCAATTGACTTTTCAAAATTATAAACTTGTGTTTGCAAACACAACATACAATTGGAACACAGGAGTGATGGTTGCTGATAATGGGCATCTGTATGCCTGTGTAGCTATTCCATTGAAAATAAGCCATTTTCAACTACAATAGTCATTTAAACAATTAACAATGTATACTCTGTATTTCTGGTTAATTTGATGTTATTTTAATGGAGAAATATTTTTTTTCTTTCAAAAACTTTTCTAAGTGACCCCAAACTTTTGAATGGTACAGTAATGTACAGCTCCGGAAAAGATTAAGAGACCACTGCACCTTTTTCTTTCTTTTCCAAAAAAGTTGAAAAGGAAGGTTTTGAGTGAGGAACAGAAGGGTTAAAATTATGAGACCACTGCAAATTGAACACTTCTGTTCCTCACTCAAAACTTTCCTTTTCAACTTTTTTTGGAAAGGAAAGGAAAAGGTGCAGTGGTCTCTTAATTTTTTCTGGAGCTGCATATAAAATATGTCACCACACAACCATGTGAAGAAAATGTCTTCCAGTCAGGTTGCGCTACAGTTCACAGTTGCAATAAGTCCTCATAATGTCCTCATAACATCATAAATCTTGAAAATCTGTGAGTGCAATTACCATAATGGTGCCTCGTGGCCTGATAGATTGTTGTGGATGAAGATGGTAGATCATTTGAAGGCTTAGAAATCATTTTGAGCCTTGCCTGTTAAATCCCTGTGCTAGGTTCTAATTCTTTGTTTTTAGCCATCCCCAAAACCTAGACCTTAATAACTCTGAGTAGACTCAAACACTTAACTATTGTTTGGTTTCTATGTTATTTTCATTGCCTCAACCCGGGCTGTGCTAATGCTTGTTGCATCTCTAGGATATTAATTTCCTATCTGACACAACTCATTATACTCAGTATTCACTCTGGACAGATTTTACACATACATGCATACGCAAACACAATTTGATATATGAATACGTTACAACAGGTGACATACTAGCGCAAACACTCACACTCCTATTTGCTGTATTTGCACGCATTACACTAAACACACTAACAACTGACGGGGAAGGATGCATAGCTCTTTGTAGCTGGAGAAAAAAAGGAACATTATCAATCAAGGTCTGTCTGTTGAGGCCTGAGTTTTCTCCCCCAGCAGGGTCTCTTTCCCCCCCAGTTCACAGCTTTAACAAGTCTGATTTGACTGACCTGGGGAAACAGTTTAATGACCAGCTCTGGACTGCGTTTCGGCACTGCATGGGTAGGTGGGTGGTCCTGCCCAGTCAACGGAGGCCGGTGGAGGCTCGTATTATGATGTACATACAGTGTGCAATGTGTTCTGTAAATTGACGTTAAAATGGAACAACAAACATTTTCCTGCTCACCCTCTCACTGAACTGCCCTCAGGAGGTCATGTAGCCTATTTGCCCAACGTCTGACGGGTCGAAATTGCAGGTCCGTACAGAGGGAGGTTAGTCAGATGATTTCCCTGGACACCCCCTTTTGCACTTCCATATTTGGATTTCAAAAACAATGTTTGACATCACATCCGCATAGTTTTTGATAATGTGAAATTATTTCATAACAACTTAGCTTTGTTCCATTATGACATTGTTTTACTCCTTAAGTTAGTTTTATTGTTGTTGTTTTTACTGTTTTACTACCCTTTATGTCTTTCAACAAAGTTTCTTTTCAACTTTGTCCTATCAAACTGCCACACATACTGTAATATCAGTGGTGGGTTTTTCTTCTTTTTCGTCAACCTGCGGGATGTCTTCCGAAGATACTATGACTGGTTTTCACTGGTTGAGACTTAATAAACATCACAGAGTTTTATGAGATGCCCGGCGCCACATCTTTTGAGTCAACTCCGCTACTTAAAATAATTTACTTGGAACCTGATGTCCAAGTATCATTTTCACTTGTTTCATCTGCAATTAATCAGGCATCATGTTCAATGTGAGCTTGTTAGATATGCCCCCGGCCCCCTACTTCTCCAGTCTGATTTATATTGAGTACAGAGCTGACTCCAGGTTTTCACAGTCCTCAAGCTTTAACATTTTTTTATTTCCTAATGTTCCTAAATAGGTATCAAAACAAAAAAAAAATACTAAGCTGGTATTCTTTAACGGCCATTTCTATCACAATACTTACCGAATGAAAAGCCTTAGCCTTGCATTATATTGCAATCCTTTCACTTTGTATTGTTATGTGTAAAGTTACAGTAATCCTAAAAAACCTCCAAGAAAATTTTACCAGACAGCATCTCAAGCAAAGTCATCTTAATTTATTTGTACTTCACTAATGGGAAAACATATTTCCCTAATTGTGGTATATACTAAGTTGCTATTTCATGTGGAATCATTCTGTGTGATGCCTGCGCTGATAAGCCACTTTTGAAGTTGTGCTGTACAGTATATGTTATAAATTGTTTCTTTTAGCTCATTCAAGTAGAGAAATCACCCCTGCTTCACCACTGGGAATAGGGAGCAGCGGGCACTTCAGAACTTGGCCAAGACTCTCCAAACATATTTTCCTGGTGCCTAAAATTAGCCCCATAATGAGATAGAGGCTTCCTTTTCACTGAACTAATCCTCTGTCCCTTTGGGAATACATGATGTGGGCTAACACTAAAGATGAACAGAAATACCTCAGAGTGACAAATGCAAGCCAAGAGGCATGGAATTTAAAGATATTTAATATTCACATGAGGTAAAATAAACTGAAACTGCAGTTTATCTTCATACATTTGCTTTAATCGATGAATGGAACATATTACAGTATATCATCAACGCATCTAATTTATGACTTATTTAAATCGTATTTCAACAAAGCAGACAAAGAACAGGATTGAACAAAGTGGATGTGAAACATAAATACAGGTTAACAGCACTTAATACTGGGGGTGAGCTGAATCACAGGTTTCTATTCAGAGGTTCCAGACAGAGGCCAGTTAAGACCAATTAAGGCCACTTAACACTCTCTCCAACCACCTTTTTCCAGTGTACACCTTCATTAAAGGCTTTATGTGGAGTCCAGGATGGCTGAAGAGAGCTAAAGGGACATGGTCAAGTAGATTCCACATTTAATTGCACTTGCAATTAAATGTGTCACAAATAAATAGGTCACATTTAATTGCACTTGCATTAATCTGTTATATGTCAACTAATGAGTTCTGCTGTAGATTTAACTGTAGGTGAGGAATTTTTATTACCCTCAGCAATCTTTTGATCAGGTAGTAATGCTATTCAGTGGCAAGCAGTCTGAGAATGTTTACGGTGTACTGTATAGTGTTTGATTACAGATAGGTTTGAATTTCTCCTCTCATTAGGACATCACCACAAAGAAAGTGTCAATAGCTACATCAGACTAAGGGCTGGGGGGATTCATCTGAGGTCTAATAACAGCCCCCCAAAAAACCCAGCCTTGACAAAAAAAACAGCCGTGATGTTATGAAATATTCACAGTTGAGACTGTTGAACAACAATAAATTATGGATAGGGAAATTGAATTAAGCATTAAGACCGGAGTGGGTTTGGTATATGGCCAATATAACTGACAGGTCTGTTCTTACACACAATGCAGGGCATAAAGCCTGGACACCACCCATAAAGCCTGGACACCACCCATAAAGCCTGGACACCACCCTAAGCAATGGTATGAATGCCATATATGACATGTCTGTTCTTGTCTGTTCTATATTCTCTTATTTACAGGGCAACCAAAAATGGTTTGAGCATCGAAAGGCGAAGAGTTATCGTATACTAGACCAGAAACCATGGGTATGTAAAAAAACTGGAAACAGACTTTAGTGTTGTGTTTGTATTTTTACAGGGACAGGGCGCAGTAATCAACATTTCAGTAAAAGTCCCGGTTTTAGCCAGCCAACTTATTTTAAACCGCATTCCCTGGGCAGGTTATTAAAACAATTTCAATAAAAATACAGACAAGCAGTGAGCACATGCAGAGCAACACAGGACAAGCAACATGTAGCATGGAGACAAAGCAATAGCACAATGATCAACACGTAGCATGCAGACAGAGCAATAGCACAATGATCAACACGTAGCATGCAGACAGAGCAATAGCACAATGATCAACACGTAGCATGCAGACAGAGCAATTGCACAATGATCAACACGTAGCATGCAGACAGAGCAATTGCACAACGATCAACACATAGCATGCAGACAGAGCAATAGCACAATGATCAACACGTAGCATGCAGACAGAGCAATAGCACAATGATCAACACGTAGCATGCAGACAGAGCAATAGCACAATGATCAACAAGTAGCATTCAGACAGAGCAATAGCACAATGATCAACACAATGCATGCAGACAGAGCAATAGCACAATGATCAACAAGTAGCATGCAGACAGAGCAATAGCACAGCGATCAACACAGCATGCAGACAGAGCAATTGCACAACGATCAACACATAGCATACAGACAGAGCAATAGCACAATGATCAACACGTAGCAGGCAGACAGAGCAATAGCACAACGATCAACACATAGCATGCAGACAGAGCAATAGCACAACGATCAACACATAGCATGCAGACAGAGCAATAGCACAACGATCAACACATAGCATGCAACAAGAAATAATGTGTAATGTTTTATCTTTAATTGACATGATCAGCTGCAGCGCAGGAACCATGGATAATCTGTTTACCCAGACACTGCAATTTACTCCTAAAGACCAAGCATCTGCCAGTAAACCCTAGAATTCCTCCTGCCCAACGACTCCAGAAAGCCTCAGAACCATACGTGTTCTGAAAACAAACATGACAACCTGCACAGGAGTCTGGGTCCAGATCCAGACAGCCATGCTCCTGACAGCTGTTTCCTTTTCTGTAACCGCACACAGCTGCGTCTTCCAAGAGAGGGCACCTTGGTGTTGTAGATATGTCCAGGGGTCAAGGGGAAGAAAAATAATGCAGTTAATAGTGACCGACAACAGACCACCAAGGGTTTCCATCTGAAGGGATCACAGATGTATTACAAGTTGCAGAACAGGAGGATGACGGGAAAGGATCCTTAATTAAACCTGTCATCTATGAAGAACTTATCTGATACATCCCGCAGTTTTTCAAAATAACCTTGAGAAAAGTTGGCCCTCTTATGTAACTAATATCTTATAACCTCTTATCATGCGTGTAACAAATTTGCCTGTAAATATTCTCCCTGTGAGGAGGAATAGAGTCACACAAGTTGTTATCCGTGATTTGTAGCCCAATGCATTTATTTTATGCATCCCATGTCAGGGATTTCATGTCATGGACAGCATCGTGCTCAGGAGAATTGAAGATAAATGAGCTAGCTTGTAGTTCCTGGGAAACAGTCTGGATATTTGGCTGCGGTTCCTCTGTAAATATTGGTTTAGTTTGTTTGAATGTCCTCCCCAAAATAAATATTTTACATATTGAGTACATTAGCATACTTGTCTGACCTGGATATTGTTTAATAGCATGTGAACAAGTCTTTACTCTCCTTGCATGGTTTATTGCGAGGGGTCACCCTTACCAATGAAAGTGGAAAGCAGATTACTGTTAACTATTGTTTGTGTCCCTTGAATGCTCCATTGGCATTAACAATCAGATATCTAATTGTTCCTCAGATGTAACTTTCATTGAGAACATGGCTCTAGGTTTCTACATATTTTTTTACCTTCACCACAAGATCCTTCTGTTTGTCTTTCTGGCGGGTACCTATGTATGTTGTATGAACATCTTATTAGACTAGTGTATCTTGTGTCCCAGTGACAATGGCATTGTGGATACTGTCTGAGGATGATTGACTAAAGGCAGTACCCTGATACAGACACCCTCAACATTTATGTTGGATATAAAAAACATATTTGTTAGGCCCAGCCCGAGTTCAAAAGAAGACAGGCATAAATAACAAGAAGGCATCTGTCTTTCTCTCCTTACAGATGTTTGTGGTAAGATCATAACAGTCGTCAGGCCATAACGTAGTGTCCGACTTTGTAACAGGAGGCAGATTGTTACAGCTCAAAAACTGTTCCCGTGGGAACCCTCATATGCAAGCTAAGCTGTTACTTTACCCAATTACACTTTAACATATTACGGTCTCCTAAATTCCAATGTCCAGGATTACAGAAAGTCTTTACAGAAAGACGACCTCACAGTTTGGTCAGGTGTTGACTACCCAGAATCCTACAAGCAAGTCCAGCAAACTACAAAAAAAGGGTTCTTGGTAGCACGCGGGAAATGCCTCTGTGGGTCAAGAGTATTTATCCTGGACATCTGTTCTGGGTTAAAGGGCCACAGAGGGTTCTAGTACATATGGAAGTCTCTTTTCACAGTGGAAGGGTCTCTCCTTCATGACTGTGTATGTCCAGGTTATGGGTGGGTCCAGCGCTGACCCACTCACCACCTACTACCTTGCCCTTTACGCCAGCCTGCCATGTCAGATAACAGTGGGATGCTATGGGATCACTGGCTTGGGGGCCATTTCACACACTGAGGGTCTTCTCCAGCCAGCCAGTGGATACACCATTCATTTAATAATGGAAGACAGGCTGGGTGCACGTGTTGCTAACATAAATGAATAGGACGTCTTGCTAGAGGCTTACACAGTAGGCTTGGGAAATGCCCTGACTCCATGAATGTCACTAAGACTTCAAGAAAAATGGTATGTCAGTGTTATGTAAATGGATATTTACATTCCCATGAATAGTCTAACTGACTCAAATCTCTGTGGCTATTAGTTTGACCTCTGCCCACTACTGGAATCATGATTAAAAAAAATCTACAATTAGAAGTGGGAAACATTTCATTATTCAAAGTGATAAATAGGGGCTGTATTGTTTTTTCTGGGGTAATTAGCAATACTAAACTGCCTCTGTTGGCCTCTGTGATGGTACCCCGCTGATTTTGAACTTGTGACCTTCATCCCATGGGGAGATGTTCAGACTAAGATAGAGGGCAGCAGAGAGATTCAGCCATGCCTGTGGATCCTGTGTGGTCTTCAGAAATGTGATGTGTAGTCCAATACACACATTCAGGCCTTGGCCGAGACTTAGCCCTGATTCATACTAGCCTACATCTGTTAGAATACCCAGCAGTGTCATACCCAACCTCTGCAGTTAGAATCCAGAAAATACTCTCAGGGGTGCTTAACAGAAACCCAGGAAGCCCAATTGAAAGTGATGTCCATATGTAGTAATGTTGTATGATGAAGATGCTGCTTATTTTGAAAGGGAAGATTACATTTTTAATGGATGTGTATTTAAGAACAGACAAGGCATAAAAAACAGAAAAACTTTTCTTTCTCAATTTCATTGATGACGTTAGTAAACTTCTTGCAAAATATTGCGATAGTTCCAAAGCAGTTTAATGCTGACTCTGCTTCCCTCTGTCACAGTTTGTGTAGGAAATGTTTGCAGAATAGTATTTTCTGGCCCCAAGTTGACTTTTAATACTAGTAAAAGTTAAATATTTTTGCAGAAGTAGCAAAACATGAAGACCTGCAAACTCCCAAGATGAAGATAGGATCAATCTTAACAGCATTTATTACAATGGCTATATGCAAACCATATATATTGTTTTTATATGCCAACAATAATGTATGCATAAAATAAAGTGTTAATATTTCTGAATGTCAACATTTCCCAGCCACCGAACGGTCAAATGATTTTGTCAAGTGGAGAATAACATGGCTTTATAATGTAAGTAAGGGGTCCTTACTTCCTCTATAAGTTGAAATCATCTAGTAATTCATATTTATCCCCACAATATTTTTTTATTAATAGAATATTTCTCACGTTGACTGCACAACATGGTTTACATTTGGCAAGGCGGTGGAAATATTTCTATTGTGAAAGCAGATACAGTAGGCTTTAATGCACATTTCTATTATTCTGTGAAAAAACTTAATGAGAGTCTCATCTGAAGCAGCAAGTTCTCACAGCAGGGACAAGAGGCGCAAGCTGCAATAAGGAAATGTTACTCATCATTTTTATAAAAGCAGATCATACCCAGGCTCTTAGCAGATATTTATGCTTTATGAAAAACAGTCTCCAAGTTCTACCAGCAGAGTAAGTTTTTGGGGTGTCCGTTACCAGCTTTGAATGAAGGCAGCTGAAATGGATTAGGCTAAACGTCCTTGGAAAAAATGGCCCACCACAAAACTAAAGGAAAAATATATGGAACTATACAGGCTGCTTAGTGTGTTCCTGAGGAAATTTACTCACTTCTTGGTCATCTCCTTTAGCATGCAATACCATATACCATATACCATTCTCATTTCCCTTGATAACATTAGTCAGTGGCGTCGTTAGGCCCCGGATTTCAAAATGACAAAATAAATAAATAAATAGCCCCTGATCTATTCACCTATAATTCCAATTGCGCATTATGATAATGTTTGTGTATAGGTCACAAGCATGCACTTCGAGATGTTCTTCCAGCATGTACATTCAGAACCCAGTACTTTCTGTCCCGGATGTAGCTTTACCTGTCCTCATGCAGGATTTGGCAAAAATAAAATACATAAAAACATGTAGAAATTGAAAGGAATTTTCCAACATTTTGCTGTTGCTTGTGTTACATCTTTGTATAGTAGTATAAAAGCTGATGTCAGGTAAAGAGATAAGCGTGGATGAGCCCTGTCTGTCTGTATTTATCTCTGGAGGGCAGCTGTTAGAAGCCAACACTTTCCATTAGAGTGAGGCCAGCTGAAGGGATCAGTGCCTGGGAATAGACACACTATTGTGCTTCGTGCTGGAGACATATGTCAAAGTCAGCGCTAAGGTAAAAACTGCATCGTCACAACAAAGGGGGAGGGATAGTTTTTCTATACCAAACCAGGGTGGGGTCTAGAGAGGATGTGACAAATTGGATAACGTCACGTAGTGCATGTAGATGCACGCAAACATTGCGCATGTCAAAATGATAAAGAACCGTTGGGCGGGGTAGAGAAAATCAAGTCAGAGGTCTGGATGTAATCGTAGGACAGTAAAAATAATACAATGTACGTATTCCACAAAAGTTTATGCCAATCCTTTGTTGCCTAGTATTAGTAAAACACGACTTTAACTAAAACCTGTGTGTGGTGCGATAACATTTCCGTATGGCCTGTCATAGTAAGCACATTTGGAATTCTCCCATTTGAAGATCTTCGTGGGACACAGTCGTTGTGGCCTGGTTTAGCCAAACCCCGTACTTTAAGCAGCCCACCCAAGGCCTCTTCAGTGAAGTCTTGGGAAAGGAGAGACTCCATTGGGGCTATTTATTCGCTGCAGAAAAGATTAATGGCAAGTGTAACTTTTGCTACGGAGAATCTGTATTTACAGTATTACGTTGTTTGCTTTCTCCTCGTTAAATATGATTGCTGTTTTGGGCAATATGTATGGCATCCACTAAAAATAAAATATTAAACGTTCAGACGATTCACTTATACGCTTAGAAATCCATATAACGTGTCATGTCATTTGTCTCAACTCATCCCGTAGAGCTGTCTTTATTGCAAATTCATCAGCAGTAATTTGAGTAATCTGATCCATTAATACAGTGGTAAATAAATGACATAAGAACATACTGGCATGTTAAAATGTATTTAAATTAATAAATGTAATTTTCAGATTAGTATGTTATTAGATTTGATTGGATTCAACTTTATTGTCATTGACCAGTACAAGTACAGTACAACGAAATGCAGTTTGCGTCTAAACAGAAGTGCAAATATGTGTAAGTACATGTATACACAAGTGGACTGTATTAATGCAAATGCATTACATATGGCAATTATAAATGTACAGTGGAAAGTCACACATATACAGAAAATGTACGGGTATTAAGTATAATGTATGTACAAGTGAGATAAATAGTTCAATTCTCAGTGGCATTCTGAATTTACAATCGAGGCAAATTGAAGGAGGGTAGCATGTGCAACTGAAATGCAGGGACAGCAGCAATGAGGTTCCAGAGGTAGACGTGTGTGTAACAATTGAAAATGCAAGTACAGTGGCAGTTCTAAATGTGCAATGTGCAGTGAGGGCACGTTTAAGATGCAAATATAAGTTTAAGGTTCAAGTCGGCATTTGCAAATGAAATGCAGGAATATTAGCAATGACACGTAAATGGAAAAATTTTATCAGACTTGTAAGGCAGTGACAGAGTCCAGTAGTACAAAGGGTAGTGATGGGTCACAGAGTTCAGCAGGGTTACAGCAGATGGGAAGAAACTGTTCCTGAGCCTGCTGGTGCGAGAACGGAGAGACCACTACCGCCTGCCTGATGGGAGGAGAGCAAACCGTTTGTGGCATGGGTGTGAAGTGTCCCTGGTGATGCCAAGCGCCCTCCGCAGGCACCGCTTGTGCTGGAGGTCTACAATGGCTGGGGGCTGGGTACCAATGATGTGCTGGGCGGTTTTCATCACCCGTTGGGCCTTCCGGTAGGCTATGGAGCAACCACTAAACCACACTGTGGCGCCGTTAGTCAGGATGCTCTCGATTGTGCAGCGGTAGAAGTTCACAAGGATCTCGGAAGACAGGCGGTCTTCTTCAGCCTCCTCAAGAAGTACTGGTGCTGCCGCACCTTTTTGACCAAGGCTGAGGTGTTAAGGGACCAGGAGGGGTCCGTGGAGATGTGAGCACCCAGGAATTTAAAGCTGGACACACGTTCCACCTCAGTGCCATCGATGAGAACTGGGGTGTGACTGCAGCCTTTAGACTTTCTGTAATCCACAATGAGCTCTTTGGTTGTCTTTGCATTAGCACTCGTCTGGTTTGCTACACAGACGTCTATACAATAATTGCTGTTGGGTTATAACAATTCATTTGATTCAGAAAGCTGGGTTCTTTGTTGCTGTTATGGAATTTATATTGAATTAGTGGAATGCTGAATCTGATCACATTATTAACCTTATTTTGGGAGTTGTTAAATGCATCCTATGGTTCTTGCTAACAGGATGTCCACCACTCTCATCGATTGTGATGTTTCACAACCTGCCCGCTGTGGAGAAGTGTTAAGCTGCTAATCCTTGGAATCTGAAGGTAAATAAAGAGGCTCTAGAATATCAAGAGGGACACTCACAATATTTGGTTAAGGGTTTCAGGAGGGAAGCTTTCAGAGATATCTCACCTTAGGACGGAGGCTGGCTTTGTGTTGCTGGACAGGTCAGAGTATCACTTTTCACTGGAGGATGAAAATAATAGGATCCACAGTCACAGAGCGATGATAGTATCTTCACTGTTTACATAGGGCTATCTCTGATCCTGTCACAATTCATTTGAATGATCCTGCCCTGAATGTCACTCAGTCATTTATGTCAGAATGTACTGGAATGATACTGCAATTGCTCAAGTAACACATGTAGTACCATTTTTCTTTATAGTATTTCAGTAATATACACGGATTTGCCTTTCAGTGACTCTCTGATGGTAGGTATTATCTTAGGATTTGGTGGGCACCTCAGCTGAACCCAAGTCCAGCAGTGCGAGTCTGTCTGATGATCAGATCAGAGCCATATCTCAACAGGGTAGAGTGGGATATCATTTTACTCAGGCTGCGCTGGGCAGGTCAGCACCTGTTATGCCAGGTAAACAGAGGTAAAGCTGCTCCCACAGAGGTGTCTGCTCTTCCACTTTATCTCTACTTCACTGAGATAGGAGCAATCTTATACGGTTAGTTGAGAAACTCTATACTGATCACGATTAACAGAGATAGGACTTAAAATTAAAGATATAGCTGAAAGCCAAAGTCAGACCAAATCCTTATTTTCTCATTACATTGACTATTTTTTAAATATAAGATTTGCTTTCATATTTATTCTCTAAATAATTTCTGTAAATCCAATTTGAAGTGAGTGCAGCTGCTAAGCGTTTTTATTTATTGGTAGAAGAGCTTTCCTCCTGTGATCATTTTAATTTTATAGAGATTGTACAGTGTTGGAAACTAGCAAGAGGGAAGTGAAGGGATAGCAGGCTGGATTTGAACCTGTACATGCTGGCAAACACATGCGCCAGGGCCAGCAGCCCCATACCACCCGAAGACAGGGAACCAATAATCATGTTGTTAATTCAAACAGAAACGCCCTGAAGTCTCTTGAAACATCTGATCACTGTAGTGACAACAAGGATGGGTTGCGCTGGAGGAAGAGGCGTGTGCGCGCATCACCAGTCGTTTGTCTTCATTTATAGCACTAATTGTGACAAAGACATTTGTAGGCTAAACCCACAGCTCTACCGCAATATATGTTACAGCAAAGAGGCGGAAGCTTGTCAGAGAGAGACTTCAGTAATTACAGTGCCGATCTACCTCAGGGCAGGGAAGAAGACATCCACAATCACTTTGAAACGACTGGATTGGCAATCCTAGAGACACAGCCATCAGCAGAATATGGCAACCCTCACAAGCCTATGTTGGCCTTTCACACGGGCAGCACAGCCCTGATTTTTTTACTGAAAGGTCCCAAGAACATGTAGTGGAAAAAAGATCAGTCATATTACTTTAAAAAAAAAAGAAGCCCAGGACCAATACATTTTCTGCTGAAACAGCCAGACATTTCTGTTACCGGTTATCAGAAAAGCAAGAGCATTAGAGTCTTTAACTAAGCCTCAACAGCTATTAAACTTAATTTACACTATCAGCGTTTTTATTTTGTAAATGATATACAGTCTCTGGCCCCTGCAGACGATAAGGGTCTCCCTGGAGGTGGGGAAAATGGCTCAATTTAGGCCTTTCAAACGCACTCAGAGGGAGCTGTGCTTGTGCCAGGAGTCGCCAGCCTCACGATCCCGCCTTTTATAAAGGCAATCGCTCGCACAGCACTATCTACACCTCACATCAGGGAACAGAAACAAAGAGCTGCTGAAACAGCCCAACAGGCAGCATTCACATCTAGGGTGAGGAGGTGTTGAGGTGGGGGGAGGGTTTAAGTTCAAAGATTTTAGGTTTGGGTTGGGCAAGAACGCTTAGGTGGTGCCAAGTTTTATTTTCAGTGTATAGGTCCATTACAAGAGCAATCACAGAGTGTGTGGCATTATGGAAGATATCCACATGATTAAGATGGAATTCCCAGATTGTTTTTAAGACCTGAACCCTACCCTCCTGGACTTGATTGCTATCAGTAAGCACTACTGTGGCACACAACTAAGCGCAGTCTAGAGAAAGAACGTTTTCTCTTAAAAAGACAAGTTAATATTTTAAGGTTGAAGCAAAACACTGAAAATGATGGAAGAACTGATGAGAGAAAAATGCATTTATTTCATCCTTTTTGGGTGGGATGATACTTTTGGCCAACTACATGATGTCAAAAGGCTGATTTGATTATAATAGACAGATGACTATTCAGCTGGGTAAAAAACATCAACTACAAACAACCCTATCGAGCAATCAGGTCTGTGTACTGATATTTTTTGGTTGGTTTAAGTGGATCTTTTTTTATTCCTAACACCCACACAATGTGCCTGAGCTAAATGAGGCTCAAGGAAATATAAAACAAAAACATATATTTTGGAGTTATATAAAACACATAGGGATTTAAAGGAGATTTTCACTATTTAACAGTTTGATGTTAGATTGTTCCTCATCCAAAAGTAGTCTTTCAACTAGTACAAGAAGCAATTAACTCCATATTTGTTTTGGCAATTTTTTTTTTTTACATACACTTCTACTGAATTTAAGCTGATGCTGGCTAAAGTTAGTAGATGTCTGTAGCGGCTGTTTAAAGAAAATGTTGCCATAGATTACAGTTGGTCCATAGCCTCTGGAGCCATCTACACTGAACAAAATTATAAACGCAACACTTTTGTTTTTGCCCCCATTTATCACGAGCTGAACTCAAAGATCTAAGACTTTCTCTATGTACACAAAAGGTCTATTTCTCTCAAATATTGTTCACAAAACTGTCTAAATCTGTGTTAGTGAGCACTTCTCCTTTGCCGAGATAATCCATCCACCACACAGGTGTGGCATATCACAATGCTGATTAGACAGCATGATTATTGCACAGTTGTGCCTTAGGCTGGCCACAATAAAAGGCCACTCTAAAATGTGCAGTTTCACCGTATCGGGTGGGTCTGGGGGGGTCCGAAAACCAGTCAGTATCTGGTGTGACCACCATTTGCCTCATAATGTGGAACACATCTCCTTCACATAGAGTTGATCAGGCTGTAGATTATGGTCTGTGGAATGTCGGTCCACTCCTCTTCAATGGCTGTGCGAAGTTGCTGGATATTGGCAGGACCTGGAACACACTGTCATATACCCCGATCCAGAGCATTCCAAACATGCTCAATGGGTGACATGTCATATAAAAAGTGACTTCCCAGCCCCCTGAAGTGTATAAAAGACAGTGATGAGTGTGAAAATTTGCTCTAGTGATAAAACACGAGGTGGAATGATACACTGTGTCCATAGATCTCAGCGTAGAAGCTGAGGCATGAACATACAGCTCCGAAAAAATTAAGAGACCACTGGACCTTTTACTTTCCTTTCCAAAAAAGTTGAAAAGGAAGGTTTTGAGTGAGGAACAGAAGGGTTAAAATTAAGAGATCACTGCAAATTGAACGCTTCTGTTCCTCACTCAAAACCTTCCTTTTCAACTTTTTTGGAAAAGATAGAAAAAGGTGCAGTGGTCTCTTCATTGTTTCTGGAGTCAACAGTACATCCCGATAACCTAGAAGTTGCTTGCACAATGTGTATTCAATGCTGACATGACAGAGGATTTATTCCTAACAAAGAAACAACATCAAACATCATTTTGGAATAACTCTTTTATTAAAGATGATGATCACCCCCTGATGTAGAGAGAGGGGTTTCCAGTCGGGGCATCTGGTGACATGGGACAATAGACATCACCAGGGACTCTGTCCTTCACCTACCTCTCTACATTGCTTCTTCACTAGAAGTGGGACTCAAGTCAACTGGTCCTGGACACAAAGTGTTGCCGCCTGTGATGTCATTGTGAGCAGGAGATACAAGGGACTTAGAGCCACACATTTGCCTAGTGTCACTCCAAGAATAAACACTGAATACCACACAGATGTAAAGAAACATCAAAGGTAGAGCTGCAAAGAGTTAGATCTGCTCGACTCACTCCGGAGCCAGTCTTGCGGAAAGCTGCTGTTATCCATGTGAATGTCATACCTACATACATTTATTTTCCATTACTGATTCATCGGCCTCTTGCATCGGAGAATCTGCGAGATGTGTTCATAAAACAACAGCTCATCTGTCAAGCCATGTGTCAAATACTTTTTCCATAGTCTTGAAATGTCATGTTAAGCTCTGAGTTCAGTTGTCCATCACAGTGCAATTCAAAAGCTGCTTCTGAATAGTTTAATTTCATAGCCTGTTCCTAGCCTGATACAATGTTGACTGATCTATGGGGAGCCTGATCTATTATGTGGTTTCACAACACATGAAGAGTTATGCTGTGTCATGAGTGGGAGGGAAACACCAGGCTCCTAGTTGCTGCAGGGAATATTACGTGTGGATGTGTGTGTTGTTTTGTGTGTGGATGTGTGTGTTGTTTTGTGTGTGCATGTGTGTTGCTCTGTGAGTGTATGTGTGTGCTGTTTTGTGTGTGTGTGTTGCTTTCAGTGGGGTTGTGTGTGTGGTTGTGTGCGTGTGAGTGTATGGATGTGTGTTTTTGCGTATGTTGTTTTGTGTGTGGATGTGTGTGGTTGTGTGAGTGTGGTTATTTGTGTGCGTATGTGTGGTTGTGTGTGTGTGTGAGTGGTTGTGTGTGTGGTTATGTGCATGTGTGTGTGAGTGGTGGTGTGCATGTGTGTGGTTGTGTGTGTGTGTGAGTGGTTGTGCGTGAGGTTGTGTGTGTGTGGTTGTGTGCGTGCGTGTGTGAGTGGTTGTGTGTGTGGTTATGTGCATGTGTGTGTGGTTGTGTGCATGTGTGTGTGAGTGGTGGTGTGCGTGTGTGTGTGTGTGAGTGGTTGTGTGCCTATGTGTGGTTGTTGTGCGTGTGTGAGTGGTTGTGTTTGTGGTTGTGTGCGTGTGTGTGTGTGGTATTGTGCATGTGTTTGTGAGTGGTTGTGTGTGTGGTTGTTTGCATGTGTGTGTGCGGTTGTGTGTGCGTGTGTGGTTGTGTGCGTGGGTGTGAGTGGTGGTGTGCGTTTGTGTGTGAGTGCCTGTGTGTGTGGTTGTGTGCATGTGTGTGAGTGGTTGTGTATGTGATTGTGTGCGTGTGTGTGTGGCTGTGTGCGTGTGTATGTAGTTGTGTACGTGGGTGTGTGTGTGTGGTTGCATGTGTATGTGTGTGGTTGTTTGCATGTGTGTGTGTGGTTGTGTGCATGTGTGTGTGAGTGGTTGTGTGTGAGTGGTTGTGTGCATGTGTGTGCATGTGTGGTTGTGTGTGTGTGAGTGGTTGTGTGTGTGGTTGTGTGCATGTGTGTGTGTGTGTGTGTGTGTGTGTGTGTGTGTGGTGATGTGTGTCTGGTGGACTCAGCAGTAGAGGGCTCACTTTTTTTCTCTCTCAGTCAGTTGTGGCTCCTTGTTTAACAGCTGACTGCCTCCAATGAGGTGATAATGCTCTATAAAGACAGGGATGTCTCTTAACCAGCTGACCACCTCATAGTTTCCCATTTTAGCAAAAAATATGATTTAAAAAGAGATATAAATGCATGCAATCCCTACTGAAAGTCCCTCTGGATAAGAGAGTCTGCAAAATGACTTAACATTGACTGTTACATCAGAACATCTGTTTAATCTTATTAGTTTGAATTTAACTATTAGGGAATGCCTTATGTTGAAACTATAATACAAATATTTAATTACACAGATATGGACACTTGTGATTAAAAAAGCATAATGTGACAGAATGTGATGGATATATAATGGAAGAAAGGGAAACTGTTTGGACTGAACAAGCATTCCCTCTCTCACTGAGCTTTAGAGACCCCAACATGTTCATCACCTGCAAGTTATTTGTGATAATTAGTCGAAGGAGTGTTCTCCTACAGACTTGTTGGTCCTGGCTGTGGTCACATCATGATTTCTTTCTCACTCTCTTATATCTTTCTCTCCCTCTTATATCTAAGGACGTTAATGCAATAAGATGAGATAGCAAATGCAAATTGGAGATGGAACAAATTGGGTGAAGAGCGGCTAAAATATACCCTGTGTGTCTGAAAGGGAGACAGAACATCCTACTCATTAATCTCCCAGCAGACCTGTCAGACTGGGTCATCAACAGCAACCTGCTACTGATGTTTGGCTTGAAAGAAGAAAGAGAAGGAAACAATACCTCCCTTGAAAAGGACAGACATGTTGGCCTTTATCTTTGCGAGAAACCATAAAAGACTCAAAGCATTGTCTGGAAAAACCAATATTTGTTTAGAGGAACACCAAACAGCTTAATTTACCTGGCCTTTATTCTAGTATGCTAATACTGATGGATTAACACACACAATGGAATCCAAGCCTTCTAAAGCTCAGTGTGATCTTAAAGGGGCAATTTGCTGTTCTAAATACATGTTTAAATGTGTAATATATACACACAGCAACTTTTGAAACTGCACCAGAACCCAAAATATTAGCCTCTTTATCACTTTTTTAATAGTGTTAACAAACACTGAACAGGCCGAACACATGATCTGACATAGCTAATTCCAAGACTTGTGGCTCCAGCTCTTTCTTTCAGCTGTTTACAAAATCATTAGTCAGATGACTGCCTTGTTACTATTTTACTTGCAGATTGGCCCTTTATATCTAAAAAACACAAGAGCAGTATTGGGGTTTTTATTTTTCTTGAGTCTGGTTTAATTACTTTGTTCAGATGTATTCTAAAACAAGTCATTATTTTGCATACTGTTGCCACAAGACATTATCAAGTGTCGCGCTGATTGTGAACATATCAATCGATGTGCATTGACAAGCATCATATTGACACATCAATCAGCTGCTGCTCTGACATCAATGTGCAACTGGTTAAGGCTGACCGTCTCCAAGCATGATGAAACAAATGAAACAAAAGTCAAATGAGTGTTTTTCACTGTGTTCAGAGGAAAGGAGATTTGCAGCAGTCTGAACATGAAAAAGAGCAAGTAATGAGCTGGTTTGAAGTCCAACCACAGTGTGGTGAATCTTTGTTTCAGTCGGGTCTGCTTCGAATAAAAAATGATTTGCCTCCCCTAAATTTAGTCTCGTAAATTACACACTCCTCAGAGCATTGTAGGAATGCAGGAAACTTGAAGGCCCTCCTGCTCTGCCCAGTGTAATAAGAAACTGCTTGTTGGAGACACTGTTCATAAAAGCAAACACCTGTGATGATGAGACCAGGAGCATCAATCTTCTTCTATCCCCACCTTCGACACTGACTACGGAGACCATTCTCCTGACCTCTCTATTACTCCTATCCCATGAAAGTAGGCAGACCACCTGAGGCCAAAACAACGATGGGGAACTGGACAGACCTGATAATCAGCCATCTTTGGCAGGACTTTTTTTTAATACAGATATAAGTTGTTTTCTGATGATAAAACTGCAAGTCAAACAATAGCACAGCGGAATAAGGATTTGGAGGAAAGCTAATAAATAAAAAGTAACAAATCCCTTTGGTACCTTTCCCTGTACTGATTAATTGATTGTTGTGGTTCATTCATAGTTAGGCCATTGATTTTGAAGCATCTTCAAATGTAAGTGTTTACTATATTATATAGTTTTGTCTTTGTGTTTTCATTAGACCAGCTAGTTCCTCCAGCCAGGGCCTAACAGGGCGTATTTAGTAGTGAGAAAATGAGCGCAGCTAGTTCAACCTGGGTACCTGGCTGGGCATTAGCTCAATGACCCATCAGCTGACGTTGGCTTCCCGCCTACTACAGTCTCCTAATCTGATATGGCGGTCTATTTAAGTCGGTCAGGATACTCACATCTTGCACCCCATGCTCCACCTGTTGGTTCAATAGATCTCAAGATTTTCACTCTTTTCCGGGGGGTCACATTGACCTCTGCAATATTAGGGGGGTCATAAATTGTGGCATAATGGTTAAAGACACAGTGTGTCACATGGGAGACCCTGGTTTGAATCCAGCGAGGGCAACATCCCTTCTAATCGCGGGCTGGCCAAACTAGGCTTGCCTGGTTCCTCTTCTTGTTTTTTGACACAATCAGCAGGAAGGGAAAGCCTCACTAGCTGCGTCAGCCTGATCCACACACCTGGCAAGAAACATAGAACTTGACATGGGTCTGGAACTCAGGTCTACATAAATCCACCACAACAAAGGGCTTCAAGTGCATCCTATGCATAATTCCTGAATGTACCCTAAACCAATGGAAAGCCGTTTCAGCCACACATTAGCTAGGGTGATTGGCACCTACAGTACCCGTTGGCTCTTGGGGTTTGTTTACATTAGGAGAATGAGAATAAAACGCTAGCTAGACTTCTCTCGGTATACACCTGCATGTTTGAGACGTACCACACAGGCTTGTGGCCATCGACTGTAGGAATTTCAAGCGATATTCATGTGCACTTCCCAGAAACTTGCAACAGTTCTGACAGAATTGTCTTCATACTGTGGCATCTCAGGCAATCTATATTGGCAAGTTTACACACCAGAGAAATCCAGCATCTTCTTCAATATTTTTCAGAAAATGGATTGTAGTGTAAACTTGTCTTTAATGGTAGGTGATGACTGCAGTGGGACCGAGCTCTCACAATTGGCTTGACAGAGATAGCTGTTTATTGACCGTGCAATAAACTATTTTGATCGGTATTATTAACCTGTCAGGATTATTATACAGTGTGTCAATAAACATTTTCTGCGTTACTACATTTTTTGTAGGAGTGAATTTAGTTTAAGTAGAAATGTGACTGCTGCTCCATTTAGTCACATGTCTGTAAAAATCATATAAACATCATAGACTTAGATTCAGAAATAATTGGACACTGACACAAGTTTTGCTACTTTGTCTGTTTACCAAAAATATATTAAAGTTACAGTTAAATAATTAATATATGCTTAAAGTGTTTTCTCTCAGCTTTAATTTGAGGGTATTCACTTCCAAATTGGAGTAAGGGTTTAGGAATTACCTCCCTTTAATATGTAGCCCCCTCTTTTTTAAGGGACAAAAAGTTATTGGACAATTGACTCAAAAGCTGTTTCATGGACAAGTGTGGGCTATTCCCATTATTTCTCCATTAATTAAGCAGGTATAAGATCTGGAGTTGATTCCAGGCATGGCATTTGCATTTGGAAACTGCTTTCTGGAACCCAAAACATGCTGTCAAAGGAGCTTTCAATGCAAGTGAAAGAGGCCATCCTTAGGCTGCAAAAAAAAATCCGTAAGAGAGATACTATAGTCGGAGGGAGGGGCCAAATGAACAGTTTGGCACATTCTGAGGAAAAGAAAATGTCCTGGTGAGCTCTGCAACATAAAAGGGCCTGGACGTCAAAGGAAGACAACAGTGGTGGATGGTTGTAGGATCCTTTCCATGGTAAAGAAAAACCCCTTCACAACATCCAACCAAGTGAAGAACATTCTTCAGGAGGTAGGCATATCATTATCCAAGTCTACCATAAAGAGAAGACTTCACAAGAGAAAATACAGATGGTTCACCACAAGGTGCAAACCCTTCATAAGCCTCATGGTTATGCATACCACTTCATCTGTAAAACATGGTGGAGGCAGTGTGATGGCATGGGCATGCATGGCTCCCAAAGGCACTGGGTCACTAGTGTTTATTGATAATTTGACAGAAGACTGAAGCAGCTGGATGAATTCTGAAGTGTATAGTCTGCTAAGATTCAGATTCATTGTCTGATCAGATTCAGCCAAATTCAGCAAAGTTCATTGTACGGCACTTCACTTTACCGATGGACAATGACAGAAAACATACTGCGAAAGCAACCCAGAAGTTTTTTAAGGCAAAGAAGTGGAATATTATGCAATGGCCAAGTCAATCACCTTATCTCAACCAGAATGAGCAGGCATTTTTATGAGCATGCATAAAGACCTATGAAAATACAACTGAAGTCAGTTGCAGTAAAGGCCTGGCAAAGCAGCACAAAGGAGGAAACCCAGCGTTTGGTGATGTCCATGCATTCTAGACTTCAAGCAGTCATTGCCTGCAAAGGATTCTCGACAAAGTATAAAAAATTAACATTTTAGTTCTGATTGTGTTTATTTGTCCAATTACATTTGAGCCCCCTGAAATAAGGGAACTGTGTGTGAAAATGGTTGCAATTCCTAAACATTTCATATGATATTTTTGTTCAACCCGTTGATTTAAAGCTGAATGTCTGGACTTCAATTGCATCTCAATTGTTTCATTTCAAATCACTTGTGGTGGCAAACAGAGCCAAAATAATGAAAATTGTGTTATTATCCAAATATTACAGGATATTTTCAAGTGTATGTGCCATCCGAATTGTGAAGTTACTCACGCAAAGCAAATACAAACGCTTCTGCATTTCATGTGTAAATGAACATCTACATTTCCTGGTTGTAAGCAAACCAAAACATCCAAAATTCAGAGCTATGTCCAGCTCTTATTGTATTAAGGAATGATTAGAAACAGACATTGTTTCGCAATCTCAAAAAGAGTAGTTAGCTAGCAATAGTCAAAATGTTTGGAAGAGCAAGGACAATCATATCTACCTGCAACCAGTGTGCTCAAACATCCAGTGACACAGAAAGGCCAGAATAGTTGCTACAAAACAAGTCTACTGATTTTAAATTGTAAATTAAGCAGCAGACTTAACCAATGGAGGAATTTTCCTGGTTCAAAATTTCAAAAACATGCATAAACACCATAAATAGTGGCTTGTGGAGCAGTTTCCTTATAAACAATTGCTTTGAATTTGAAGGAGAAAAAATTACTCTAATATCACAGCTAAAACCTCAGAAATAATTCACAACTTTCCACTTCTGTTGATTGCATGTACCTTCACCAAACAATGTTTGACTAAATAAAACAGAGCAGGCTGTCAATATCACTTAGTATTTCCCAAAAATGTGTCCTCAACTGAACATAAATTGTAGAATAAATGGATATATAATTATTTTCATATTTATCCCAGATGGAATGGTTTGGTACCCTCTTCCTGAAACTATATGCAAGCATATATATATATATATATATATATATATATATATATATATATATATATATATATATATATATATATATATATATAATATACACACTTGCATATATTTCATATAATACATATATAATGGTCACATTAATTGTTATGGTTATTAAATCATATAAAAGAAAGTTGTGACAATAACAAAGGGTAAATCAGTGTATAACTGTAACTGTATAACTGTATTTTTATATTCATCATTATGATTTGTATTGTTATATATTGTCACAAATGTATGCTTTGCCGTTCTCAATTCATTTCAAAATTATTCATAACGTTTCTTTTTCTTTCTTTTCTTATCTATACAGCAATGATGTTGCAGACAGAGAGATATGCAGTTTGTGACAGATGGTATGCTGACACAAAGGTATATGCTCCAGTTGCTGTCTAAGACAATAGTTCGCGTGTGTTGGTTTAATTGTGAACCAGTTTGAACTGCCTGTGAGCTGCGCCCAGATATTTTCTTTCACAAAGTTAAAGTCTCCTGGTTGCTGGCTGGTCTTATTAACTGGCCCTGGCTGTCGTCACAAATGCCATGGGAGTGACATGAGCATGGTGCTGTCAGGGGGTTGATTAATGACCACCTGCTTTGTTTATCTTTCACCTTTGTTGCTCTAAATTTCAGAAAGACTCTACAGTGACAGTGTTCATTCACAGGCCTATTGTACACGACATGACACGGCAGCTCGACAAGTTCTCCATTTCTCAACCTTGTCACTCAGCATAGACCCGGGCTACTGAACTTCCTGTCTATTTGGACGTCATCTGCAGGCGCAGAACCCGGCCACCCCATCTTTCAGGCACTGGGTTAGCGATCACTGACTCATCCAAGACCAAAACCAACTATTAGGTCTGGGATCAGGGGAACACTATGGTTTGGTTCTGTTTAAATCGTAAACTTTACCAGACATCTTCAGAAGGTCAAGCTCTTTGACATTACAGCATGTGCCAGTGTAACATCTAATGCTTTTATCAACAGCTGTACTACCCAAGTAGGGGCCCCATTAAATCAAACCTGAATCGCGATATTTTAGCAATATCTCTTTCCAATGGCCATATTACCACACAGCAGGTCTTCAGTGATGTATGGATTTCTCAGAATTGTGTGAAATAAAGAATATTGATTTGGCAGATTTGAATGAATCCCCAGCTAAGACCTGTGTAACATTAGCATCTTCATCTTGCTCCAAAAAACCAAGGCAATTAATAAAATTGAATTTTACGCTGTGCTGGATGTGAAACTGTATCCACCGTGTCAGTTCTGAATTGCAACTTTGAAATGAATTTTTATGTTTTATATCAGAGAAACTAAGATTCCATATGTGGAAAGGTCCATGCTTCCAAAACTGAACCTATTTAAATACGTAATTTCTATGCGTAAGATACAAGAAATGGGTGACACAGATTTAATACATCAAAAGGGGCACTTAACTGTTTACATTTTTCTGAGATTTTTCTCTTTAGGGTTTTGTTTAATCACACAGAACATGCCTTTTTGTTTGAGCTGAACACCAGTATTAACTCTACAGTAAAGAACATTCACTAAATGTGAAGAATGCTATGATTTTTTTTTAACCAGACATTACGGTCATATGTTCCATCCTCAGGCAGCCAAAGCAGATCCCTTTCTCTTTTAGAAAAGCAATCTTGTCCGTGTGCTTCCACTTGAACCTTGGATACTCCACTAGTGAGTGTCCACACTCACAATATAAACAGCAATCTTCCAAACCACTGGCAGATGAACCATTACCTTGTGTCTGCTGTGGTACTGTGTTGGATTCCACTGTAGCGTTTAAAGCTGCGACAGTGGTAAAAATGTTTCCATTGATAGCCTTGAAACCTTTCACCTTTTCAGTTTCCCTGCCAGTGAAGTAAATTTTGTCTTGAGCATGCCCAAAAAGAGGAAATTTTTTACAGAAGCTCAAAATGTCAGAAAACCAGCATATAGCCACGTGGCTCCTTTCTCTCACAGGCCATAGTTCACCTATATTGTCTGTGTTTAAACAGCTCCATATCCATCATGTCCTTCATGGCAGAAGGGTGTCCTCTGAGAAAGAAGGACTGCAGGTCATGAGCATCTTCATGATTCTTTTAGGTACTTCACATTTTGGTAACCATTTGACAACTTCTTACAAGTTCTTGAAGTTGCACTCTTGTGTTCTGAAAACAGTCCAGATCACTGTTAGTCTTGCCTTCAGTAGTGTTCAAAGCCTTAAAAAAATACCGTATTTTTCTTTTGCTTTCCATAAACAATTGGTATCTTTATTTGTGTTAAAGATGCCCTACATTGCTTTTGAGAAAGAAGCACTGATTTTACGCTGCCTTTGTAACAGATTCTTATATATTTTTCAGGGCCAAAATGTGCTAAGTTTAAAAGGCCATCATCAATATTGTCATGAACTATTCTAAAATTGTACTTAGAAATAGAGTTTAGAATGTTTGTATTCATAGAAAAAATTTGATTGATCAAACCATCTTACCAGAGCCAAGCTAACAACAGGAGGGGTTTACCATTGTTCTGTACCATCAGTATATTTAACAATCCCCAATAACCATCCATCCTCAACAGCTCCACCCTGTAGCCTAGGTCTGGGTTATCATCATTGTCCTGCAGAATGTCATGCCTTCCATCTGTCGACCTAGCACAGAACTTGCCCAAAGTGCAAGTGACGTCTTTTACGCATCACCTGTATATTAGCCTCAAAGTATTTATTTGATTTCTGAAAACCAAATCCAGGTGGGGGAAAGAAGTTCAGAGTGCAATGGAAATGGTGTTGTGTGGATCTGTTTAGGTGATTTTTAGGTGGTTTGAAAATTGCAAGTGTCCAGGGCGGTTGAGTTGATGTGAACAATGCCAGCCTTTCAAAGCAGTTCATGCCGACATCTTGCGGGTTTAAAAGTCTTACATCAGCCATTGAAAGCAAGATCACATAGTCACCATCACATTGTCGCCAAGAACAATGGAAGCTCTCATGCATGGTTCAGGGTGATTGCCTCAAAGCAGGCACACATTGAACTCATCTGGAAGGCTCGCTTTGCTGGGCAGGTGGCAAGGTAGAGTTCATTTCTCACCTGTGATGGATTTTAAGCACTAATGTATCAGATGAGCATCAACTGACCTAGTAGGATTCAATCTTAGTCATGTATTAACAGTTCCCCCTTCAACAGTGTGACTTTTCCAACTCAGGATAGCTGGCCCTCACTACACACAAAACACCAGACACACTGGTACCAAATTATTTACAGGTCCCTTTTAATGGCCCCTCTACCTTAGCTCGCACCTTGACATCTGCTATTCAAGTAGCAACCTGAGCATTGGTATACTTCAAATGTTTGGTTCAGTTCTCCACAGCCACTGAGTGGAATCATTTGCAAAAGATCAATCAACTTCACAATTGTTATAGTGTAATTTGACGCTTAAGTTTGTGTCCTTTTTACATAGTGTATATTTTAATTTATATGTTCTTATACGTTTACATTATTTAGCATTTATTTCTGTGATGTTTTGTTCTCTTGAAGTTATGTACCTTTTTGTTTAGTCAGATCCTTTTTGAAAGTAGGTTATCAACAGGCTTAGCTGGTTAAACAGTGAAATAATAATAATAAATATAAATGTAAAAAGTGTTTTGGGCGTGTCAAGTGCACACCTGTGCAAATCGATGTGTCCTGTGATGAAATTAGATATCCAACTACCCTCTGGTGAAGTGTCTAAGTGTCTTGCTGAAGCTCCACCACAAACCTTATGGAATGTAATGTCCTGGCTGACCAGATACTATAAACATCACCAAAATGTCACCAAGCCTGACATAGTTTAAGGTCGGGCTCTCACCATGTCACCACCCATCAATAACATCCAGATCTCCACAACTGTTTAGACTCTGGAGGGTAGGGGGTAGGGTGAGGTTATGATTATTATGGTAGCTTGCTCGTTAAATCATTTCCTAACAATGTGTAAAATATTAGTAGCCGTGAAAGTCTTTCTCCTTGGGAGCATCTCAATCACATACTCTTGATTTATCACATCCTCCTCAAATGTCAGTGGTTGCTTACCCCTCGCACCTTCTTATCCAGTGGGTTTTGAAAAAGAGGCAAGAAGAGAGGATGTGAGGAATTGAGGAAATGCAATTGACACCCTCAAATTGTTTCCATCATTCCTCACCTCCCTCTCAAAGCACATGGTTCCTCCAATCCAGCCCCAATGTCTTTTAAACAAGAGACAGGGTGTGGAAAAAACAAGGACAGAGGAAGCCTTGAACGTCTTAAAGTCTACACTAATTATTAATTACACTGAAATAATAGTATTAACTACTACATTTTTTTTATTAACAACTGACACCATAGCATAAACTACTGATCAAACATTAAAATTATATTTTTATCTTATGACCTGGCTCAAAGGCTATACTGGATCAAGAGTAATGTAAGTACAATGTAGTTACATAGAGTACACTTAATACAATGATACATTTCATTGGATATAGCCAAGAGGTATTTATTAATATTGAGGTCAGTGCGTGACATCAGAGTCTATTTTCAAAATGGTTTCATATATATATTTACAAAGTCATGGTCTACAAACTTTAAGGTCATTTTGTGCATATGCTTCTGTTTTTCCGATAACAAACGCTCCACTGCTGTGTAGAACCTTAAAGAGCTCTATTTTCAAGTGATCTGACCATAGCATCGGCTCCAGTCCAAGGGACAATGCTGTTTAACAAACTCCAGGCGGTGCTATTGTCAGATGACATGAAAATAGATGAAGATAGAGCTCTTCAGCCTTCCACACTAGTGGTGAGTTTGGCATCAAAGACACTGTCCTGGCGCCCTTGTTAAGGTCAATGGCATCATCATGGTCTTCACCAAGTACCAGGACATTTTTATCCAGAATTTACACAATTAGATCTAGACATTGATCTCAAGCACGCATAAATATCTACAAATAAACATTCAATAGTACCCCAATATCATCCTGTCCATGAGTGAAAACAAATTATATCAAGAAACTGGGATAATTGTTCATGGAGGAACGGTCTGAGATCTCTGGAATTATGTTCTAGAGTCTCATTGACATTTTACAAAAAGTCTCAATGCTGTTATTCTTCAGAATAGGAAGATGCTGGTGCATTAGAAACAAGTTGACATTAGTTCACACCTGTATTATTAGGATATTGTTTTATTTATTTTGCATAATTTTTTATTCATTCTTCTCTGTCTCTGAGCAATTGCATTAGTGTAGAACATAGCTATGTATTTGTATGCATTATTTCATTGTCTTTTTGATGTCAGGTTTACTAATACTGATAGAGTTGAATGTGCTGTGTGTGCAGGATGAAGCAGGGTATTTATTTTAGTTAAATCAGTCACAGATGGGTAGTGGGGCAGAACATTTGTCTGGACAAATTAGAGGGAATCCTACTGGACCCGGTCAGTGTCTCTCTTCCTCTGCCCAGAGAGCTCCTCTCACAGCACAGTTAAATGTTTAAAACTGCTGTCACAATCTGTAAAGTCAGTAGACACGCGCATTCTTTAATAGGGTTCTGTGTTTTCTTCTGGACACGTGACACATGATAATCTGATTCTGTATTTGCTTACCTACTACTAATATGCATAAGAATGGCACGCATAATAATGGTTTAAAAAAACTGTTTTGCACTATCCTAAAAAAAGAACAATTCTAACTGTGTATGCAAACATAATTTAATGCCGCTTTAGTCTTCTGTATCAGAGCTGAGGCTCGGCAATTCAAAGTTATCCCATGGTTATTGCTCTTAGTACTGCGCTGCCTTGCTCCAAAACAGCCCCGGAATCCCCCAGAGAACCAATACAGAGTAACTGTGAAATGATACGTTTTCATTTGAAAAGCCAAATGTCATCATCGTGTCTCTGTCCTTTGCTTTTCAGAGCGCCTGGTTGATGTGGTGAGCTGGCAGAGCAAGTCAGAACATGGGAGGGAGACATTTATCATCCTCTGGACTGCAGCGCTCCAACGCCCTCTGCCACTGCCTGTTTGGAAGTCATGTGGACAGGAAAGACAGCAGAGTCAGACAGCACAGATAGACAGTGGAAAAAACCAATCATGGTTGCATAACCTCATTAAGGAATCCTGGCTTTTGATATTGACTTATTTTACAGCGTGCAGGATGTGTGATACCCCTATGCATTATTAGTCATTTTCATTCAGTGGAGAGACCAAAACATCTACGTTCTTGTGAAGTCTCGTTACATTCTGCCCATTATGAGCTGCAAGTCCATCATGCAGAAAATAAGATGTGTTGGCAGACAACAAAGCTTGACGCCATGCATGGCGGGACAGCAAACCATGACACTGCCTCAGAAAAATCCACCTTTGAGATGTACCAGTGCCAACAGTCACATATCGTGTCACTTCAGATCTTATTTCAATTGCAGATGGCTGCTAGTTTCCACGGCAATATTCATGTTAATGAATTTTAAAGTCAAAGTCATCAAAACTTTGGCATGGATCTCCTTTTTAGAGTTGAAAGGTTGCCAAGTTGCCACTCTCCACAAAATGTTTCTCATGTATCATCCTCTGCTTGTTTCCAGGAGCTGTCTGTCTGGTTTTGTCAATGTAATTTGTCCTGAGATGCTCTCTGTCTTTTTGAATTGAAAGCAATCAATGGTAGAATACACTGAGTGTCTTGGCCTGCTCAGGGTAGTTTCCCCCTTCAAAACATTGTGATAATGTAAAAGTTTTAAATCATACCCAGATGAGTGTCAAGTACATAAATTGAGCTCTTGTCTGTACAAAGCAAGCTAAATCTGTCCTATACACACATGAGACAGTGATGAATTATTCTATTCACAGAGGAGAGTGAAGTGCCATTGCATGGATTTTTTTTCATATGGCCTAATTTCAGACCCATTAGAATCCAATATTTTTTGTTAGGTTTTATCTTTTACACTCATATGATAGGAAATGTACAGTTATGTACATGTCAGCTTGGTCAAAGCTACATTAACACATGTTAATGCGCTATGTTGTGGGGGTCAGAAATGACAAGCAGAAAGCCTCCCACCTGTTGTCCTAGCTGTACAGATGTCCAGAGAATGACGCAGTGGGGGGGCATCACTCCAGCCACTGATTGATGACCACTGGTCCCGCAGGAAGCGGCTCAGCCACCGTGAAGTAGTGTTTTCTGAACCCCAAGTGGTATCCGGGAAAACAAGAGCAATTCCAGTCAGAGAGCATTTGTACTGGGAGGCCATCTTAATGTTGATCTGGCGAACCACTAGGGGCTTCACAGGGAAGGAGGAAAAGAATTAACCCTTACAAAACAAAGTTCAGAGGGTGAAGAGGAAAGTCTTTCCAGATACTTGGTCAAAAACCTGTTGATGGGGAACCTATTAATCCTCTGCCTAGAGAACTAGGCAATGCTGTACTTGTGGATTTTAGAGTCAGGGTTTGTAATATAGTTTACATTTTTTTTAACGAAATAAACAAGGGATAAATGTTGTTTCGGAAGCCTGTGAACAGTCTTAGATGTTAAAATAAACCATGGTCCGATTTTAATCTTATGGCCAAGAGACTAAATTTCAGTCGGAATCCCTCTTAATGAAATCAAAGGGGAAAATGGCAGCACTCACTTTGAATTCACTGCGACCCCTGTTACAGTAAAGGTAAGAACCTAAACAGAAGTCTTATACTGGAAGCAGCAGAGGTTCGTAGATGTGCTCTCTGGCACTGAAAAGCAGCTTCGTGTCACTTACACTGTCCACAGTACATTCTCATTTTAAAGAGAGAAATATGGTTTGTATGGGACTTGTACAACCCTTTGAAGAATACAAAAATGAAATATAAATATTAGATGTACTTGGTTCAGTAAAGTTTTGTCTCTGTCTCTACGTCCTTTTCTCTTTGTCTCTGTCTCTCCCTTTCCCCCTTTTGCCTCCCTCTCGGGGTTTTGCTTCGACACAAACACATTATGTTATTATTGGTTTTCAGAATGAACCATTGCTAATTGTTCCTGATTGAAGAAACATGGAAATGTTCATGGAAATACCATTTCACCTCACCAACACACTCTGTCCTTGGTTCTCACTTATCAACAGTTCTCTGTAGTTCTTTTCTTTAAATTTCTTTATTTGAATCTAACCAGAATGGCTTTCTGGAGGGACTCAGATTCTGATTCAGATGATGTGCTGCTTCTACCAATTATAATAGAAATGTTGACTTGTTCTGTACTTAATACAAAAATGTGGATCCGTGGGCCTAGAGTGGTCCACTGGACTAAGCTGCTACCTCCAGTGTTTATATACTATTTACACTCTCTCTCTCCGCTATCTTGGTTCCTCTAAAAAAGCATACAATGCTAAAATAATTTGCCATCAATCTCCACACAATATCCCACAAAAACAAAACAAAAACACATTTTTAGAAATCTATGCCAATATATTCAAAATAAAAATCTTATATGTGGACATTAGTATTCAGGCACTTTGCCATGACACTCCAAATTGAGCTTGAATGCATCATGTGTCCTTTGATCATCCTTAAGATGTGCTTTGATCATCCTTGAGATTAACTAAATTGGAGTACACCTTTGGTTAATTCAGTTGATTGGTAATGATTTAGAAAAGCATGTAACTGTTTATTTAAGTTCCGTTACTTCACAATGAATGTCAGAGAAAAAACCAAGCCATGAAGCAAGGAACCCCCTGAAGATATCTGAGATAGGATTGTTCGAGGCATGCATCTGCAGAAAGGACAAAGATGCCCTAAAATGTGTTTGGGAGGCACTGCTGCCTCACAGGCTGATGTTTAAGAAACTCTACCCAGGTTAACGCAACTCATTTTCAGGGCACCTTTGTTATGTGGGCCGTACATCTGGGGAAGGTTATAAAAAATTTGCTAAATCATGGAAAGTTCCCTGGAGCATAGTGGGCTCCATCATTGTGAAATGGAAGATGTTTGGAATCTTTTGGAGACTTCCTAGAGCTGGCTGTCTGGCCAAAGCAAATAACAGGGCAAGAAGGGCCTTTATCAGGAAGGTGACCAAGAACACAATGGCCACTCTAACAGAGCTTCAGAGTTTTTCTGCTGAGTTAGGACAGGATTGACGGAAACATGATCAGAGAAAGATATAGAAAGTTCAGTAAGGAAAAATTGTTCCGGACTATGCAGGACCTCAAACTGGGGCAAAAAGTAATCTTTCAGTACAACAATGACACCAAGTACACAGCCAAGAAAAATGCTGGCGTGGCTTAAGGACAAGATTGTGAATGTCCTTGAGTGGCCCTGCCAAAACCTGGACATGGCCCCAATGAACATCTGCGGGGAAACATGAAGATCGAAGTTCACCACTGCTCTTAATCCAGTCCCAACAGATTTTGAGAGGATCTAAAAGGAAGAACTGCAGGAACAGCTCAATACTGATGTACCTGAGAAATTTCTGTTTTTTATGTGAAGAAAGTCTGAATACTTTCTGATGAAACTGTAAAAACCTGAGCGGGTTACAGTACATGGACAATTTTAAATACAATTCCATGTAATCCCTTTTGAAATTATATTTAAAGGCAAAAAGGTACTAAAACGGTAAAATTGTGTCAGCTGCCAACAGCACTGAAATCCCAAAATACTGTTACATCTGATAAAGCCTGGATGATTGAGAGCATTAGTAACCACTTTACTATAGCTAGGCATGCATTTAAGTCCTATATGCCTGCACCTGTTGCTGGCACTGCTGCTGCTAGTCCCTGTTAGAGCTTTCCCCCAGAACTCTCCCGGTTTCTCCTTTAATCCAGTATAGGTGGACAACCTTTCTCAAGGAACTACAACATTTAGATCCTTACAAATCTGGATCCTTTAATTAATGCAATCTGTCTCATCCTAATCAATAAACTCATTGACCTCAAATTCTAAGAGATGAGCCAGCTTAGCCAGGTAAAAAAATACTATCTGAGAGCCAGCTGTCTCATAAACTTCTTGTCTCAATGGGTTTTCCTCAGGGTTGGAATCTTCTTCTGGTGAAGCCATGCTTTTGTGGATTTGGATGTGTGTTTGGGTCGTTGTCATGCTGAAAGGGGAACTTCCTCCTCATCTTCAGCTTTCTAATGGACGCCTTAAGGTTTTGTGCCAAAATTGCCTGGTATTCGGAACTGTTCATAATTCCCTCCACCCTGACTGAGGCCCCGGTTCCAGCTGAAGAAAAACAGCCCCAAAGCATGATGCTGCCACCACAATGATTCATTGTGGGTATGCTGTTCTTTGGGCTATGTGCAGTGTGGTTTTTGCGCCAAACATACCTTTTGGAAGTTCAACGTTGTTTTCATCACATATTCCCATGTGCTTTTGGGAGACTTTTAGGAGACTTCAGCCGGGCATGGATGTTTTTATTTGTGCCATATTTTCTCCACTTAATTATTACTGTCTTCACTGTGTTATTTTGTACCCATCTCCTGACTGATATCTTTCAACAATGAGATCCCTCTGATGCTTTGGAAGCTCTCTGTGAACCATGGCTTTTGCTCTGAGATGCAACTAAGAAAATGTCAGGAAAATCCTACTAGAACAGCTGAACTTTATTTGTGATTAATCAGAGTCACTTTAAATGATGGCAGGTGTGTAATGACTTCTATTTAACATGAGTTTGAATCTGATTGATTAATTCTGAACAAAGCCACATCCCCAGTTATAAGAGGGTGTGCTCACTTATGCAACCAGGTTATTTAGAGTTTTATTTTATTTTCCCACCTAAAGATTTCAGTTTGTTTTTCAGTTGAAATGTTCAAGTTATAGGTCTCATTAAAGGTGGAAAAAGTTCTGACATGATTTATCTTTGTCTCATTCAAGAACCTGACATTTTAACAGGTGTGTAGACTTTTTATATCCACTGTAAGTCTATTTCCCATAGACAACCTCTGGATATGACGCTGAGCACATGCACTCAACTTATTTGGTCGACCATGGCGAGGCCTGTTCTGAGTGGAACCTGTCCTGTTAAACCGTTGTATGGTCTCGGCCACCGTGCTGCAGCTCAGTTTCAGGGTCTTGGCAATCTTCTTATAGCCTATGCCATCTTTACGTAGAGCAACAATTATTTTTTTCAGATCCTCAGAGAGTTCTTTGCCATGAGGTGCCATATTGAACTTCCAGTGACCAGTATGAGGGAGTGTGAGAGCGATAACACCAAATGTATCACAACTGCTCCCCATTCACACCTGAGACCTTGTAACACTAACAAGTCACATGACACCGGGGAGGGGAAATGACTCATTGGGCCCAATTTGGACATTTTCACTTAGGGGTGTACTAACTTTTCTTGCCAGCGGTTTAGACATTAATGGCTGTGTGTTGTGTTATTTTGAGGGGACAGCAAATGTACAATGTTATACCAGCTGTACACTCACTACTTTACATTGTAGCAAAGTGTCATTTCTTCAGTGTTATCACATGAAAAGATATAATAACATTTTAGCAAAAATGAGGGGTGTACTCACTTTTGTGAGATACTGTTTGTTAGATTTAAAATGTTAGATTATAGATTAGAAACCTCAATCCTTAACCTGAAAGGAATAAAAAAAAATCTGTCCACTATGAAACTGTGGACAAGATTGAGACAAAATAAATCTTATTAGCACCGGTACAAACAGAACTATAGAATGCCCAGGTTGCCGCACAGCGGTAGAAAGCTACTGTAGTTTTCAATTTTTATATAGGCCCCAACAGCAAGATGGCCAAAATAGATACGATCTAGTTATCAGTATGAGTTAAGTCACTGCAGTCAGCATCATGCAGGTTCAACGTGTGAGTGCTAATCTCTTTCCCCTCATGGGCGCTACCATGCTTTTGTGTTAATGGAGCTTACTGCATTCGGCGGCTCCAGACAGTGATGGTATCTTGGCACTTTCTGGAAACTTGCCATAAGGCAAATGAAAATAACTAATCAAGTACATGCACATGTTATTTTGCAATAGAAGCTGAGATTTGAATTAGACCCTACACATCACGCAACAAACACAGACACACACGCACAGCTTAACACAAACAAACACACACACACACACACACATAGTGACAAGGTATCACAAATTCACTTCAGAGTCAGATGTTTCAATTCACTTTGGAATCTAACATTTTTACAGGGTGGATAAACATGCATAATGTGATTAAGTTGAGGCCTTGTTTCCTAAACTCATTGAAAAGGAATCCAGTCTCTGTTGCTCTCAGTCAAACTCCAATCATTTCAACTGCTAACTTGGGTACTTTTTCCAACTATTTAGAGAACTGTCAAAGGTAATCGAAGAGGGAAGAAGGAATAATGCTCCTGATTCTAGATTTGCCTTCAGTGACTGGGATACATTTCTCTGAAACGGATAGAAGGTAGAGCAGGGCAAAGTTGGAGAGAAAACCTATAGGATGGTAGATCTCTAGGAACAGGGTTGGGCAGCCCTGAGGTAGAACTACATCATAGCAATGCAGGATGTAGACACCCAACAGATCTCAAGGAGGGGAGGGCACTTCGGTATGCCTTCTAACAAATTGACATTTTCTTTACCACTTAAAGTTTTCTGCATCACAAAGTATAATAAAAGTGGGACAGATATTGTGGTTAGAAGGGATGCAGCTAGTGCCAAAGTGATGTCACACTCCCGCACAAGTTTGAAACATGTCTAGTTATGTTAGGACTTTGGAGAGTGCCCAGAGTCATTCGGTTTTAATATCAGGTTATCACTTACTGTTTTCCAAAAACTTGTTTTCACTTTGTCATTAGGGAGTATCATATATTTTGATTAAATATATACAGACGGGTAACAAATTTAAGGATAAAACTGAATAAATGAGTGGAGGAACATGAATGAATGCAGATGTTCATATAAAGATGTGTGATACAATGAAGCAATTAACATCCTATCAGGGTCTGTGTCATTTCTAAAAATGAGCATGCCAGTTGACATCGTTTGTGAATCATCATGGCAAGAGGAAATTATCTAATTGACTCTAAAAGTTGGTTCATCAACTGGCTAGTGTTTCCATAGGAGGAGTGACTAAAGACATCAGTAAACAGGGTCAGAAATCCTGTTTGGAAGCACAGTGGGGGCATTTTTCTGGCATGGTTTGGGTCCAATTGACCCCTCAGATGGAAGGGTCACTGACACATCCACAGGCCAAGATGGCTCCCTGAATATGCAAAGGATGGAATCATATGCTATAGTCTTCGTGAGTCACTAGATCTCAACCCAATTGAACACCTATGGGACATTTTGGATGACGTGTAAGGTAGAATCATAGAAACAACAAATGAGGAAATATATTTTGGAAGATTGGAGTTCTATCCCTCCAGTAGAGTTCCAGAGAATGTACCAACGCACATTGAAGGTTTTCTGGTGGTGTGTGGTGGCCCAATACTTTATTGAGACACTATAGGTTGGTTTTTCCTTTAATTTGTCACTTGTCTCTATATATAGATATGCATATGTATATTTACTTAATCAATTATAAATTATGTCTATAGAACAGGAACATTTTGAAAATGTGAAGAGGCCGGAAGGCAGTTCATATGAGTAAATAAATGTGAAACTTCCCTTTAGGCAGACATAATTGTATTAAAAATAATAAAACTCAGCTTCTTTCTCGTTTCAAAAAGAAACATCCAGTGGTTCATCGATAACATTGATAAATGACTACCTTTAGCCATAACCGCTATAGTATCAAGGGAAATACTGACTTTACTGCCCACTCACTCTATTTGGATACAACATTTTCACAGGATTAAACATCTGTATTTGGATTTTTTAAAGAGGTAATCCACACAAAACCAAACATTTCTATGATATACATGTATGTCAGAACTATACATTGTAACATGTTTCTGATTTTGTAGTTGTAATAGGTTAGCGAGCAACAAGCAAGAAACTGTACTACAAAACCCACAATGCATTGCTCTCTTCAGACAGGCTGGCTGTTTATGTTCATTAATACCTCAGCGATTGCTCTAAAAAAATATATATACACAATAATAGCAAGCTGAATATCAACCTGTGAAGTAGAATAAATGTGTAATATTAATTGTTATGTACCATTTTCAACTTGGTCAATTAATTTCAACTTCCATCATAAACCCAGGCTATGTAAGTGGGGTGCTATGGCAATGTGCAATAGGTGCTGCACACTGCAAGCAGGGAGATACAGAAGACTAATGCTTTGCATCCTGGTAGTTGGAGGAAGAGAGATATTAATCTGAGTTCAAACTGTATACTTTGAGGAGAGCCTTATCATGAAATATGGATAGATAGATGAGTTATGAACAGGTATCCCTATTAAGTACTGGGTGATTTAGTTTCCATGTAGGCAAAAGGTTATAAATGCTTAATGAAATATTAAGGTAGGTAAGCTATACTCCATCTCCAGTGACCAAGATATTTGCTGAGAAGTGTTACAACACAATTTCCTGAATTTAGAGACAGAACCAACTCTTTTACTATACATTCAGTGTTTGTAAACACGAAAACCAACAATGCTAACGTTTAATTGCCATTCAACTCCCCAAAACAAAGATTAAGGAAAGAGTGGGAGGAGCAGGTGAGGCTAATTGAGTCAAACAATTTACAGATAATAGCTTAATGGCAACATATAGGCCAAACTGATTGATCAACAAGTAAGCAATATCTTTAACTATGGGATCGATAATTTACTGATTTCAATATGAATGACAATTTACTCGTGTGACATGTTTGCCAAATAATACAGTCGCGGTTGAATTATTTGATCCTTTACTTGGTTGTAACATTTGGAAATACTTGAGCAACTTTGTATTGCCGAACTTTTTTCTGTATGGAAGATCAGTCTGACAGATTACTTAAACGTCTTGATTGTATATTTACGGAGATCTTCTGATAAGAAAGTGACCCTGAAGGGCAAAAAAGCATCTAACTAATGAGTAGATTGATGTAAAATGTTTTTTAAGAGCCATGTTATTTACGAAGGCTCTGGGAAATAACTCGGACACAATCTTGAATACAAAGTCTCCATATTCCTGATATAGCGAAAACGTATGCTTAAAGAGTTTTAAAATGCATATTTCATGTACGTTAAAACATTCAAAGGATCTACAATAAATTAGTACCCACAAGTCTGATGACGGATCAGCTTCTACAATGTAGGCTATGGCTGCAAACAATTAGAAGGCTAAAATAGTATTATACATAATAATAATGTACGTCAAGATTTTGGGCAACTAAGACCTCAATGTTTAATTGGTATGGCATTGCGCTCAAAACGCCAGGTGTGTTTTAAATCACACGGGGGTGGGGGAGGCAGAATAGAAATGGGAATATATATCCCTCAAATAAGGACTTATGGAAAATGTTACATAGCATGTAAAAAAAAAATTGGAAAATACAATGTACAGAGCCTAAAATTAGGAAATGGAACTTAATTTAATATCTATCAACAATCAAATAATTTCCCTACGGGGAGGGACTCAGACAGGACGGATAAGAGACACATTGTAATAACGTTTGAGGCGCATGTCTGATCTTGTGCGCACAATCAGAATGTGGACCAATCAGTACAAAGTAAAAACCCAGGTAGACAAAAGGGCTTAGGCCTATCTGAGCTTTAATCGCTAAGTAAACACTATGGTTTGCAGTAGGCCAAGTCTGTTTAATCATATTCAGGATGACGGGAGCAGTTCTCTTTTACAATGCCTTTATTTCGAATATTTACAAATGGATTTATAAAAATATATAATTAAAGCTTTTGCAAGTATTTTACATCTACAATTTATTACTTTGTTCACATCGTTGAGTTTGTCTGCAGAAACCAGATTTGAAACCAATCAACAAATTTAAATTAATGAGTGTAGGCTACAGGATTTGTATATTGTCAATGCGACTATATCAGATTCTTTAATGAAAGACATTATTGCATTTAAACCCTGCATTATTTTACAGATACAGCCTATACATGTAATATTGTAATGAAAAGATGACAAACCACCAACCACCAACTTCGCTGTATGAGGCCCAATGCCCAGGGGGCTCCGAAACAATTCAACATCCTCATACGTTTACATTCAAATGCCACATCTATGGTTGGCTTGTACAGTCTTTGGGTTGGCTACATTTGTATGCATAGGACATGCCATTGAAGTGTAGACGATATGGGCCATTCAATAGTCAACACTTTGGCAAATATATCATAAATAGTACTCGCACTTACTGGTTGAATTCTTGAAATGCACTCAATTAGATAAGGGTCTGGCTGCTTATAAACATAGGCCTATTGTAAATGAGTCCTCGGTTAGCGTCATAAGCTCCCTGGTGTTAGGAGGATGAGGTAGGGAGATTGAGTCCGTGTACACTGTTCAACGCCTCGTGCTGGTGCTGTTTGTTTAGGGGACTGGGGGGCTTTCTGTCTCCTGTAGAACACAAACAGGAGACGTTTGTATAGCACACAAGCCATTACTCTTTCCTTAAGAAAAACGAAAAAATCTAGGCAATATATATAAACAGTATGTACATGTATTTTAGGAAACTAAGACTAGTCTAAACCGTACAACATTTAAATAAAAAAGTAATGATAATAGTAATAATAAAATCCTTGTAATATTAATAATATTATAGCAGTATTTATCCTCACCCATAATAATTGCTAATAAGGCTAATATTTGAGACCTCACAATTTCCTAACATTATTTTACATATTTAATATTGACTTATTTGAAACCTCATATAGCAGTTCTATTTCAATCTACTAATCCATTAACTGACTAAATTAATCGGAATGTAATATTCGTTTTTTCGGTTCACACCTCGAATTTACCCTTTCATAATTTTCATCAACCTCATTTCATGGGAAAATGTGGGTTAATAACTAATCCAATTTAAAAGCGTAATTACATTTTTAATAAAAATATAGACATCAAAATAATTATAAAAACTTGCAATATAAGCATAGCTGGAATGTGTTCAAGGGTCTAAATCATTCCAGCAAGATCAGTTAGTTCGAGCACCTATTTATTAATATCTTTGCCTAAAATAATAATAATTTATCTGCCATGAATATATTCACTCGATTTGAGTCCTTACATAAATATTTAACATTGCTACAATTTCGAGAACTAAGAATTATTGTGGTCTTGGCAGTGTTCAATACCCACAACTAGACAACCTATGGTAGATAAGGAACCCAATAAGTGTGTGTGTGTGTGTCTATATATATATATGTAATATTTCTGTGTGTCTAAGTTGGAATAAAAAATAAATAAAAATAATGACATTTTGTACAATGTAACACTATTATTTCTCTGTCGATTAACATTTTTTCTGTCGATTAACCATATTTAGAGAGGAAGGTATCAGCTGGCAATAATTACCAAATTACGATAAAAGTGAGAATGGAACCATATCAAATAAAATCTGGCCTACCTTCTCTCGATGGATGTTTGAAAACCATTGAAGAGTGGATGTCTCCCGCGTGCATCGTCATCCCGCTGCTTGGGTGGGACAAACTCGAGCTCTGGGACTGCCAATGGTGCCCAGGGGTCACATAGCTACCTGCTGGCCCACTATAAACGCCGTACTGGTTTGAAGGTGAGTAGGCACAAGCTGGGACGTAACTGGATAATGTTGATGTAGGCTGCAAGAAAATTACCCCCAACACATAAAGAGGAAAATGTAATCAACCTACGAATAGTAAGCCTTTTTAAAACCGATTGCTTTTAAATACACACATATTACACTTTTTTGAGCCAATTGACCTGCACACACACAGAAAGCAGCCAGTCTGCATTAATGAGTTACTACTATTTTTACCTGTGCATATTTTATATCTGCCTCCATGGTTGTTTTGTCCATTCCGTTAACAGCATGAGCGGATGGAAACGTCGCTCGGTTCACACTACTCCAGTCCTCCATTTTCGGTGCATAACCCTCTGCTCCCGCAATAGCTGATTAGGAGACAACAAATTGGACTCTTTCCATAATCAGATCATTGGGGGGAAATGTTAAAAAGGTTTCTAATGTACTATCATAAATCAGGCCATTCACAACTGCTCCTATAAAATTATACCAAATAAAGTTGTGAATCGAAAATATTAAATTGCAAGTTATTTGCTATTGTAAGCTCCGTTATATGCTATATATTTTTAAATGGTACCAAAACAATACGTTATAGAGAAATTATGTGCGTAATGGTAGGTATTTAACAAGCAATTTTGTTATTGTTTCTGGATCCCAAAACGTTATACAGGCTGTTCGTAAGAAGTGTAAGAGTTCAGTCTTTTATACAACTTAGAAATTGTCAATGGCAAATCGATTGTTGTATCGCGTTGTTAACGGATGTGTCATGGATATGCTTTTTGAAGTCGTGGCTGGGCTACTTGCTAACTTTCGGTTATTTTCCTTGATAGCCGAGCCGAAGCCATACCACAGCCGACAATCCCTCTGGGGCTTAGAGGCTACATCTCTAAGAACATGACGATCACGACCTTATAATGACCTTGATGTCCCAGGAGAAAGAGGAGACACAGCCCTTGTAGTAGCTAGGTGTTTGGGATTGGACCACTGAGTAGACACTGAATTACATAACAACAAGTTTTTTTTTTCATATGAGGCAAAAAAACAAGGCCTGAATGATGTACAAGGCAATTTCCCGTCTAAAACCCCCGTCTAAAAAGTATTCCTGCAATAAATATTTCATCGTGGTCATCGTGGTATAAAAGCTGACCACCGGTTCTTTGAAAATTATTGGTAAATGGATAACAATTTAAATGTGTCTAGAAAATTAGATTTAGTGTCACTCACCTTGATGATCCATGAAGGCCCGGATGCCCAGAATGTTGGTGACAGTGTGTGCCGACGGCCAGGCCCTCGATATGCTCACATGCCCGGCCGTAACTGGTACTCCGGGACCGCTGCCCATTTTGCCATTGGGTGACATACCGTTGGGGTATGAATAGGGATATATGTGGTTGTAAGAGAGACCAGCCTGTGTGGACGCTTGCTTACTGCTCTCATAATGATTCGGCTGAGAAAGATTTCCAATTTTGTTCCGTAAAATCCGACTTATTGAACTGACAGAGGGCACGTTGTATTTGTCACAAACTCCATCTGCAAGAAGCCTGTCCCGGATCTCCCATGCAAAGATCCCCGGGTCACCTTGTTTGTAATCCCTTATGTTCTTCACCACATTCGGTGTGGTAACCCGTGGTTTGCTCCCCCCGATGGCACCGGGTAAAATCGAACCCGTTTCGTTGTACCTTGCTAGTATCTTGCTCACACAGCCGTGAGAGACACGAAGTTGTCTACTAATATCACAGGGTCTGATTCCGAGCTGTGCCAATTCTACTATCCGTAGTCGTATGGCGTTGGGCAGGGGTCGTCCGTTGACGAATACACCACCCAACTGATTCACCTCGCCATAGGTTTGCTCTGCAGGGAATTAATATACATAAACATATTCAGCTATCATGATAGTACAAATCAATCCTGTAATGCTCTTCACACCGTCCATTGCAATGGCGAGGGAATGCATGTTGCTATTACTATGGACATCAGACCGCTAAATGTAAGTTACGTTGGATCTCACTGACATTTCTGACACGTTTACGGCTCTTATGTCAAATGTTTAGAAATTACCAATATATATATATATATATATATATATATATATATATATATATATATATAAATATAAATATAAATATATTTAAACTCCTTAGTAAGTCTATAAAAAGCTTACATAGCGTATCGGGGTAAAATGACTTGCCTGCCGGAAAAGAAATATCCCCCCATTCCTTAAGGAAAGCTTTTTGGGATGTGTCTACTTTATCTACAACCCGAAATACACTTGACGGTTATTTCTGGTGTTATGCAGGCGTGTTAAGCACGGTTATGCTTCCATACGCTTTCTTCCACTGAAGCATGCAGATGTTAACGCCAGCTTACCCATTTGCCTGTGGTTGGAGATACTTTGAAATAGTTGCCCCTCAATGGCTGTATGCGGTTGTTCTCCCTTCAGCACGAAGGAAGCAAAAAGTTCAAGAAAAAATTGACTTCTAAAAAGTCTCCTCCCGATGTTCTTCTCCCTCTTCTGTCACAGTGCTTTGAGAGAAACGACTTGGTACAATGGCACTGAAATGATCTTCATCCGATAAAGGCAAATTTGAGTTATCCCGGAGGTTGAAGTTTGCTGGGATTAATTTGACGCGTCCCTCCACGTCAATCCTACCAGTTACGCTGAGCTCTGGTTTGATTTCATTGGCCGTTCTCACTGTGGATAGGCTGTTACACGCATGTACCATCCGGGTAGTGCAATTCAATCTCTCTGGGTATTTTACATAGGGGAGAGTGAGGGGAACGTTTTATCCAACATGACGGTAAATAGAAAAGATGGAGTGACGATTGTAAACCATGGGAGACATTCTTTCAAACGAGGTGAGCTTGGGCTTTTAGAACAACTTCTAGTAGGCATTTCCACTTGTGTAGTATAGCAACTTCTCGTCTTTTGACCAGAATATCATAAAAATCGAATCCACCAAAACATGTATTGGTATTTCTGCCTGTCGTGCATTATTTGGACATGTTTGTTTTTTCCCAATCCAACAACAGTTTAATTTAATTTTTTTTTTTTGATCAAGATCAGCTTTCATTTCTACATAATCTGTAATGAACCTGACATATGAGGACGAATTTTTTTTGGCGCACGTATTGGTTAATACGTTAAGTACAATATCAAATAAGATTGTGAAGGAAAGGACATCCATTATTTTCCAAATGTTAAGCCAAATCTTGCTTATTTTTGTAATATAAAGTTATATATTGCAAACATATGTTACTGCATCTAGTTGATTGCTTAGATTTCATACTATCCGTTTTTATTGTTTCTCATAATTGGCATACGTCGTTTTAATTTGAACTACAGTGTCTATTGTTTTACAATAGTCGTCAAAATTACTATACCGTTTCAATCTTAACTCGTATTATTATTATTAATAGTAATAATATTATTGTATATTTTTGGTGCATTGCGAGTCCACACCTGGGAGCTGAGCTGATGCTCATGAAGTGATCGGATCGCCATAAGAGGAGGGACAAGAGAAGACGATGGGGCTCACAGAAAGGTGTCACATGAAGTTTCGATTACAATCCAGACTCACTAACTAGTAAGGCCTTTTTTACACCTCCATCCTTAGCATCAAACATTCTATAGGGCTCATGTAATCGATACCTTTGTGAGTTGCTATGCTCGCAGACTATAGGGTATTGACTGAATTCCAGAGGCGAGCATTCACAGCATGTTCTCTGTGTTTCCTGTCGAAGTTAAGAAGGTATCGTTTATAAGCTTGCAAAATGTCACTAGTAAAAGTTAACAGTCGACCCAGCGGTAACAAGGTGCAGTGTCACTATCCCCTCTCTCTTGGGCAGTTCACTACAGGTCTTGAATGGATGAAGACACATGGAAAACATCATGTTGGGTCATCACAACAACCTTGGATTGTGGAGAAATAAGAAGCGATGGCGGTCGTTCATTACAGTGAAGGTACAGTTAATGTGATAATGATGCTCTGCTCCTTGCTATCTGCGTTAAATCACACGTGAAGCATAGCATACCAAATCGAACGTTTCTCAATAAACTGACCATTATTTAGACTATACTTTTTTGATTACGTGACAGATTATACTTTCTGTGGTGTTGACTTATTGTAATTGCTTCGGAATTCTATTCAAATCACTTTTCTAAATCCACAAGAACGGATCAGAACACCAACTTTCCCTCATATGGATAGAACAGGAATTACAGCTTGATGTAGATGCAAACTCCATCTGTTTTTAACAGCCTCTTACACAACTCTGCATATGCCTTGCACGAGGACCACTGGAACAATAACATGTAGGCTACAATGTTTCCGTTATGCATGAGTGTTTAAAATATTTTTCCACAACGGTTTTGATGAGGAAGAGTATAATGAATAATTGAATTGTAAAATTACATATTTAGATGCATAGGCTGCACGATAAATTACAATTAAATATATGGTCAAAAATACACATTTTGTATTGCATTTTTATGAAAGCATCCTGGTGAAAAACGTTTCCATGTAACCAGGGAAGAGATTCCAAACATTTGGTGTTGTCAATATTAAAATATTGATGTGGGCTAATAGCGTAGATCCTACGCATGTAATGCTTAACAACGTAATTATACTCTTGACCACAGCATTATACAGTGCATTTTCAAATGGTAAACATAAGAATCAGAAACAAATGTAGGCGTATTTGATTAAGCAGTTGGCTACATATAATACATGTTGACTATAAGTCCAACACTTTAATCAGGTTAAAGTTTTTTTCAAAAGCAAATGTAGACTAGACTTCTTATTATAATGTAATAATCGATTCAGTGATACAAATAAGCTCTAGTGCTCAATTTAAAATTATAATGGTGACTAAAATATTTGGATTGGGAGAACTATAATCATAGAATACACAACTGTGTGTCATTAAAGTGTAGAGATAGAGAGATTGTAGGCCTGTAATTAAACCTGCTGTGTAACTGAACAATACATTAGAACACCTTTAAAATGCATTATACGACGATGTTTACAGCTTTGACTAGCTCAAAAATGGATTAACGGGGTGGGTTGGTGTCTGGTGTATGAAAAATTTCTCGTCCATTTTCCTGATAACAAGCGCCTAAATACGCTTTGAATGATGTCTGTCTGGTATAGTGGGAAGGTATTGTTCTGCAGAAGTCACATGCCAAAACCAAACGAATTCCTCAAATATTATGAGGTTCCCAGAATTCCGGTTGTGAGACCATACATTGTTAACTTTGGCATGATATCGTTTGGGTTTTTCTAACGGTTGACAGAAATGCTTATCTTATATGCAGTAGTTAGGGGGACATTAAACGAACACCTTTGTTCGTTTAATGCCCTATGGAAATGTTCTATGGAAATCTTTTTCCTAAAAAATACTCTTGTCTCTTATGGATGAATGTTCTATGGAAATAACTTCTGGGATAATTCCATTGAAATATATCAGCCAAATATTTAGGGTTTCTCATTGACAATCTATAAATGATAAATTAAAAGTTGTTGTTGATACGGATGTATTGGCCAATACCCTTGTCCTGCTCTTTTGCAATAAGCATGCTCACAACCAAGCCCGCGGCCTACAGCTGCGCCACTCTTTAGCAAAGACACGCTTTTTGTTACCCTCCATTACGAAGAAAGCTGTTGTGCGCTTAGTCAGTTTGGCATACACTTCAACACCTCATCAATGAATAGCTATGGAGCTGTCATTTGGGATGCTATAGAAGTCCAAATTGCGGTTTCTTCAATTTTGCCTACCTGTAGCTATGGGGCCGAATGGTCGTGTTCTTATTCCTTTTGCTTTAAACACCATGCACGCAGCTGGCTTATGGATGTGGCTAGAAATAGTGGAGGTCGTACCATCTGATTAAGTCCATGGCATCACACGTAATCAAACAACGATCTCAGCTGACTTAAGGCTTAGTTGTAACAGACAAGCTAACTATAATATACTTTTTTAAATATTGTTATTTTCACGAATCAGATGATTACTCAGAAAGATCTGATATGAAAACTAATGAAGTGTGTAATAAAAATATATTCATAGCCTACTGGAAAATGTTTGAAATTGGCAGTCAGCGTTAATAAAGCCATTTATTCCATCACCATCTTTCTAGCACTACTTAAACCTAAAGATGACATGCGTGCTTTGCCTACATATTTTTCGAATCTTGACCAGATTAACCCGGTTTGCACGTATAAGATCTGATTACAATCAGATCACAATGCATCTTTTGATCGTCGACACACGTCACAAAATGTAGACGCAAACAGAATGTGGACACGATCATGTTCTAACAGAATACCAGCCTGATGCATCCCACTGCTGACTTGCCTCTGAAGGTAGGGTCTGTCCTGGTCGGTCCCTGGATGGGACACCACATTTTGCTGAAACTGGTGTTGGAAGACCAATAGAAGCACTCTTCTCTTTGATGTGAAGTTCAAATCCCAATTCCACAGGTCAGTGAATAGAAGTGTTCAGTGCTGTATTTTGGATGGGACGTTTAACAGGTGTCCTGACTCTCTGTGGTCAGCAAAAGACAGTGATCTGGATGCTTGAGGCCGATTCCTGTCTGAAGCCCCCCTCAACCCCTACCTGTGCAAAACAAAAAACAATAAAATAAATGTATGATTTACAGCAGGAGAATGTCTTCATAATTCTAAATGGACATGTGACCTGACTATTGATCTTGTATTATAAACCGGTGTTTCACATACTGACTGTCTGAAAGCTTTATTCCGCTGCAGCATGGCTTTCTGCAAAATTATGGACTTTGTGTCACCACGGTTAAGGCATGAAAAAAAACATGAACGTCTGAAAATACATGTTTATATAAAGTCAAATATAAAGTAAAACATATTAAAACACGTTATCTAGTAGAGAAAGCAATCCTTAGTTATACTAATCAATAACAGTATTCTGTAATCACGAGGAGAAACAAATAAACCTCTAGAATGTAACCTACCTCTACCAAATGCTGGGTAGTCTGTACACCTTTAAAGCGGTTTGTGCTCTGCGAAGCTGAATGCAGAACAGCAGCACCTGAACTGGTGTCACTTAGCACATCTCTTCCTCACTCACATAGTTCTCTTTCTACTGATAATAGGAACCAAACAATATTGACATTTCTACCTTTGAAAAAAAGTCAAGTTCTTGCCACAATCGGCATGTGAACGACTCTCAGTGGAACGCAGCTGTTTATGCGATATGCGCAATTGTCTGTCGTTCACTGTTTACACAAAGAGTAGTTCGTTGCAGTGTCTATCAATTGCATTCTTTCTTTCTGAGATGAGGATCTGCGTCTCTGAATTGGAGAATAAAAATATGTGTGTGTGTACATTTTATTAATAATTCATGAATCGTGCCAAATTCACGAGGCGCCTGATAATGTGAGGCCTTAAGCAGTTGTCTGTTTTGCCTTATGGCAAGTCCGTTTGTGGGTCTAGGAACACACAAGCCCTCTCCCACACGTAGGCATACGTATTGATACATATTCGCGCAACACCTGCTCGCTGTCCTACTGAAACGTTACAATCTTGTGCGGCTATTTCGCTTGACCTGCATCCTGGTCCTTTCATTATGGTGATTCTTTAGGTCTGTAGTTTTTCTTTGTTTCTACAGTTGTTAAGCGACATTTGTCAGTTGAAAAGCTGTATTAAACTCTTATTTATTATTATTCCAAATATTATTATTAGGCCTATTAGTTGTTTCTTGGGAACACTGCAGCAAATTCTCAACGGACCTTCTCAGTGTGTGTATTGTGCCTGAACATAATAACTAATAATGCCTTTTTAATCCCTTCCAAGTTTTCTTGTAAGAAAAATAGCTCGTCATTCTAAGGCATGATAGGTATGACCGGTGGTAATATACCTTTTGTTTAAACATTGCTTTTTCGATTCTATTTCGTTTTGGAAGTTATCTAGAATCGAAAATAATAATGGACCATTAAACAAAAAGAAAATAAACTTTTTCTAGACGTTATCCTCACAATATATGGTGCATACGGTAGATTCATATTCATTTTGGTTTGAAGTGACCTTAAATTACTTCTATTGTTGGGATTAAGACTTCTTCGATGTTCGTTATAGTTCCTGTATTAATTAAACGTAGGATAAAAAATAAATACATTTGTCTTTGGGTTTTGGTAAAACGAGGTTGCCCATGAGGAAAACAGAAGGGAAAACATATGATATATTTTTAGAGTCATAATTAATTGCTTTTGCCACGACCTCACTTAACCTACTATAATGGGCATTTTCTAGTCAGCCTACAACCAATTTCTCAATTATGGCCTTTTGAAAATGGAGAATGGAGCTCTTTGAGTCTGTGCCTTGCGTGGAAGATGCGTGTTAAATATAAACATAACACTTATTATCACATGATTCACATTATGCACAACTCACTGTGTCTCCAAAAGTAGCCTGATAACTTACACATATCCACTATGTTGGAATCATCATGTTGAGATACCCTTTTCATGAATAAAAAATACTCTGTGCGTTTGGCCTTCAAATGTTGAAATGCAGATGTGATAAATTCTAATTCAATGTAGTATAGCCCTACACAATATTATATTAGGCTATATTAGATATGGTTTCAATTTGCCTTTTTCTGCTGAATGGGTCATGGTGCTTTTTTAAGACCCGTTGTGCCTCAAGTTTTGATTTAGTGTTTGAGTTGTGTGATCTCATACCTCAGTATGTGGAAACTGTTATACAGGGTACACATAGCGTGCATTTAGCACACTACGATCAAACTGGGACAGATATTATAAAACTTGGTGTAGATTACAATTCATGTTACTCCGATAAGTAGGCTACAGCTCTGTTTTAAACATCGTGAATGAAGTCTATCATGGCGTCCGTTCGAAAACCTGACCAAAATCGCTCAAAATGTGCCTCGTGTTTACAACTAATCATATATTATGCTAAACTTTGAATATTTATTTTTTACAAGCAATAATCTAAATAACATCTGTGATTGGAGGAAAACAACATCCTCCCAGGATATGTTTTGAGGAGGGGCTGTAACACAAGTATCCCCCATCCCCACACACTACTGGCCTACCCTCCTTTCCCCTCATGTCTGATGCAGAAGTGATGTGTAGTTTTCCTTGTGCAGCTGACGCTGGTGCCTGCAGACCTATTACAGAAGGTTTGGAAGGCAAGGAGCAGCACATTGTTTTAATGGCCCAGAGACTTGCATTCTAGGTTTCTGTACACTTCTAATAAGAGTCAGTGTGCAGTGCCATGTGAGACATGCCAGCTTTTATCAGGTTGGCTAATTGCTTATGACCTTTATAAACCCTGTCTTGTGTACAGCAAGGAGTGTTTTACATGTTGTTGGAGACTTTTCTATCCATGTACTGATCGACATCCCTTTTGATTCTTGGGCTGTATGTGCTGCAATACAAATCTGACTTGGGCAAATATATTACATCTAAAAAAAAAAGTCCTCCATCTTAAAAACACAACTTCAAAACATTTTCTTTGCCAAGCTGTGCACAGCTTGTAATGTTGACTAAAATGTCACTGCTTCATGTTGTATTTCTTTTACTGGGAATAAAATAAAGTGCTGGATATGTGTATGTGTGTTTGTGAGAACAAGATCCGGGTTTATGTGTACATGTAGGAACTGGATTTTCCCACAAAGATAGACAAACCTGATTAATCTGTCTGCATATGTTTTTTATGTAGGTCTCCACTGGAGAAGATGTGAGTTCTGGCTCTGGGGTTAGGTATATGGGAAAACATACAACTGGTTGTCATGTTAGTATTGAGGTTACTTTCAGCTTTAAGAAGGACCAGTTAGGTTTACTCTTAGGAGTATACTTTCTAGATAGGATACATTTTGGCATAAAAGTTAGGTTATTGAGGTAAAGGTTAGGGTATGGGTAAGGTTATGGTAAATCAGGTTTAGGGACAGGGAACAGGGAACATGGATGGCTTGGTCAAGGATAGGTCCCCACAAGGATAGAAAAACAAATGTGTCTATGTGTGATGTTGGTGTGTCCAATGTCAACTAAATTGAATTGCACAAGTGTTGCACCACCAACTGATTAAACCTGAATTACCAGTTCAACTCAAGGCAGTAACTCGGATGGGAGGACGTCTGACCTCTTCCTGTGCAGCCAATTAAGCAGCTGATGGAAATCTATGGGATCCAAATTATGGCATTAAGAGTTTAAGTATTAAACCCAAAAGAGGGGAATCTCAAGATCCAGTTAGTTGTGAACTAAGGCACTCGCCACACAAGCATAGCTTAGCAAACTTTACAGTATTTCCTCTAACAATCGTTCTCTTCATGCCTTGTTGTTTATTTTCTATTGTGTTGGCTGCCCCTTACATCCACAGCAGCGTTGCAAAATAACGGGGACAAATCTGTCTTCCATTATGCGTGGTGCATGTGTATCAAGGAAAATATAACTAGGTGTTCTTTCTTTTGCTGTGATTCAAATAGAAGTAATCAGAATGTATTAACAGGCTTGATGGTTAGCCTTCCCAGTTTGATCTCCGTCTGTATTATACAGTTTGTTAGCCTTTCTTACTGAGCGCATTTGTAATACTTTGTTCCCACCACAAGCCACCAAATCCATAGACACAAACAATACAACGTGCTGAGTAGCATGTGTGTTCACGTGTGCATGTGTAGAGGAATGTATGTTCGTGGATGTGTGTGCATAAGTTACTCTCACACACCCATCAGCGAGGCATGTCTATTAAACTAACTGTAAAATAGCTATTTTGATTACTCACAGATTTCTGAGGCTCACAGAGCAAGCAAGTCTGTGGAGAATAGAACATTTGTATTCTAAAAAGATAAAAACACTATAGTTCAATATCAAAGATGGAATTTAATAAGTCAGTGTATTTTTCAAGACATAGCATAGGTTAATGAATCATCAATCACATGCTTTGTGAATGAACATCACCAACTGATTGTTGAAAATAAAAATGTAATAGTGCAAGCTTAATAGAAATACTGTTTGAGTGATCATATTTCAACTGAATATTACATGAATATCTGGACAGAATGCACCTGAATTCCAGCTCTACAAGAATGTCTTCGGCAAGATACTGTAGACCAGAGCGAGGACAACAATCCAAGGCACATGTTGGACTCCAAACTTACAAATGGAGAATTCCATGAGTTTAGATGCAATTGTACCAGAATTTATTTCAAACTAGCAATATGAACTGAAGTCATTAAATAGATTATTAATATAGATATATTTTTTAATTGCATTTTTGCATTGTCATGATGTGGCTTAACATATTCTGTATACAAGATTGTTTTCAAATAAAGCTATATTTGCTTAAATCGGTATGATGTGTTCCAGGCCTGAGATGGCAATCCTAAATAAGTAGATAACATTTACTTTGTGTATGACGTTTGAGATCTTTAGGTTACAACCAACTGCTGGTGTAGTACTTTATTTAACCAATATATGTTTTATCCTATTTGATGATCTTATTTGGCAGTGGGATATTTTGAAGTTGGTGTGGTGTTATCTCGGTCTACTATCAAATCGCTTCCAACTGACTTGCCCAGAGACAGGCAAGTTTTAGCTCTGTGTGCATTCACTTGAATTTGCTGGTGTAAGCTGCCAAAAAGTTCAAAACTTTGGTTCACTTTAAAATGTCCTTGTTTTTGAAAGAAAAGCAAAAAAATATCCCATATACCTAACAGCAAATTGATCAGAAATACAGTGTAGACATTGCTAATGTGGTAAATGACTATTGTAGCTGGAGACAGCTAATTCTCAATGGAATATCTATATAAGCGTACAGAGGCCCGTTATCAGCAGCCATCACACCTCTGTTCCAATGGTACGTTGTGTTTCCAATTGAGTTTACCTTTTTAAAAGGCTAAATAATCATTAGAAAACCCTTTTGTGATTATGTTAGCACCACAAAAAAATGTTGTGCTGATTAAAGTGGCAATGAAACTGGCCTTTAGGTGAGTTTTGTATCTTAAGCATCAGTGTTTGTGGGTTTGATTACATGCTCAAAATGACCAGGAAAAACATGATCTATTCTTGTTCTGAGAAATTAAGGCTATTTCATGTGTGAAATTGCCAAGAAACTGAAGATCTCGTACAACACTGTGTACTACTCCCTCCAAAGAACATCACACACTGGGTCTGACCAGAATAGAAAGAGGGGTGAGAGGCTCCGGTGCACAACTGAACAAGAGGACAAATACAATAGAGGGTCTAGTTGGAGAAAGAGACGCCTTACAGGTCTTCAACTGGCAGCTTCATTCAATAGTACTCACAAAAAACAGTCTCAGTGTCAACAATGAAGAGTCGTCTTTGGGATGCTGCTCTTCTAGGCAGAGTTCGTCCTCTGTCCAGTGTCTGTGTTCTTTTGCCCATGTTCATCTTTTATTTTTATTGGCTTTTGTAGTCTGAGATACTGTATGGCTTTTTGTTTGCAACTCTGCCTCACAGACTGCGTCAGTCTATTTTCAGAACAAGAATAGATTGCTGATGCAAGCATGGCGTCTGGCATTGTGGCCAAACCACTTCACCTTAAACTAATCTGTTCAGAGCACTTTGTTCCAGTATTTTTTACTCAAATGTCAGTCGTGACTTTCTATTATTTTCGAAGAGCAGAGAGCAGAGGCTTCTTCCTTCATGACCTCCTATATAGGCCAAATTTGTGCAGTTTCATGCACTTTGTCATTGATTGTGGCGAAACAGAACCGTAGATCCCTCAACGATACCCTGAGGTTCATTTGATATTGGCATGACATGTTACTACACATCTTATGGTTAAGACCGAACAAGATCAAGATTCTGACCCTTATGGAAATCTGGACCGAACCAAGTTACATGATTGTTGTTTTGATGCACCTGATTATAATCTTTGTATTTTTATGTTATGGTATAGGTAGTGGTGTACTTGCATTTTGGTTGATAACATGAAATTGCATTTCAGTTTATTACATTTGATTTACATTTAATAAATGGTTTAATAAAGTTGATTTGTTTGAGGATTTATAACATCTATCAAGTACTTTTGTTTAAATTTTGCTTAGATATACCCAACTTCCCAAGCGGGTATACCTTTTCACGTGGCTGCTTATTGTTATCAACATTCTACAGACAACACAACCATATTTATGGACAAATGTTGAATTACTTTAAAAGGGGTTAGTTACTGATTTGTCAACTTTGCCATCATTGTCATGTCATCAAATGTATGGCAATATTTCTGCTAGCTAGCAAAGTCGGTCAATAATAGTAAGTGATTCTAAAGTCTGACAGCTTTAGTAGCAACCATTATACTGTATCTGTATTTAATTTGGTGGCATGAAAATTATGATTTTTTTTTTAACTTCTTTGGTACTTGCTTTAGAGAAAATCTTCATCAGCGCTTTTTAAGGAAGCATTGACGAGAATGATCAATTGGATGTACGCCCTCAAACTAATATTCCAAACTTTTATGTGAAGAAACCCATAATTACTTATCTTAGCATGAGAAACCATCTAACATATAAAAGTAAAATTACCCTTTAAGAATATTTTTCTTCATTCATTGCACTCTACCATTGATGTATAATTATACACAATATATCATGCTGTTCACAAGCTTGAATGGAGGCTTTGAAATCATGCCCACATTTTTTATAACCTTCAACAACCATGGGTGATGCATTTTGAGAAAAGTTGCGTTCAAATAAGTTGCAGGATATCTGTCTTTTATTTTGAATTGTTTTCCTTATTGCTTAAAAAAAACAAAAAAACATTGGAGTGTGAATCCACTGCATCTCATATCAATGATTAAAAGGTAAAAAATTACACTGGTTCATATACACATACAAAACACCACTGGGGAGAGCACAATGGAATTCTTTTTATGAAGCTTTTTGATGATGGAGAATCCCCATTGCGCAATGCCCTTCAGCATAATGAGTTTAGAATATGTGTTTCTGTAGCATTGTTCTTTTATGTATTGTATGTTATGTGTAGTGTGCGCTGTCCTTGTACACATAAGAATGCTGTGGCAGAGCCAGCCTGGAAAAGTGTGTACTGGGACATTCAAGGCCTGCTATTGAGACGCAGTGTGATATCGTTTTCCGCCAAACCAGAAATCAAGGCCTTGGACAGGCCTTTTCTTTGTCAGGGATAGGGGCAGTGTATGTTTTCTGACAGTTGCTTCTTTCAAGATTAATAGGTTTATGAGAACCGTGTGTCTTCTTCCTGAAGCCAAGCTCAATATCCGTCAGTGTTACCAGCAGCAAAAAAGTGCAGTCCTGACATCGGAATCCAAAAGACAGAGTGAGTTTAGTCACAACAGAACAGAACGCTATATAATGTTATGTTTGTGTATGTGTGTTTGTGCATGTGTGTGTGTGTTGAATTTCTATGTATTGGTTGCCATCATGTTTTTGTTTTTTTAGGGATGAACCAAAGCTAACCACTTAGGTTCCATACATTGTCTTTCATATGAAACAACTTTTGTTAATGTTTGCAGGGATGTTACAAATATATAATTTTCTTCAACAACAAAAAATTCCTAACATTGATTCAAATGCATTTGGGTAACTTATTAGTGTTGTACACTGAAAACTAATTGTAATCACAATAAATACAACTGAACAGATAATTAATGTGGGGTTTGCTATAGTATTTATTCCCCAAGTATGTATTGTATATTGCTATCTAGTATTTATTCTCCTTAATGCTAGATAGTTAAAATGATTTGATTTGTTTGGTTTCACACAGCAGAGGACATCATTGGAAATAAATCCACTACGCTGGAAAACAATAAAACACAAGCCCTCCTGCATTCCCCCCATTAGGTGTAATGAGCACTAGACTGGACCCCAGAGAGAAATGTTTTGACTGGTGGCACATGAGGACTAAAACATTGTCATACATACAAACCATGGGTCCAGTGTGTAAAATCCCAGGTGATCAAGAGGCAAGGCACTAGCATCCAGTTGGTCTTGTATCTGTGAGGACTACAGTGCACCACTGCCAAACACATCAACACGTCCTGTACTTTCTGGCTTGGTGTGGATGCCAGTTGGTGCTGGAAGGGGGTTTGCTTTGGGCGTTCTCAGTCTATTCCCGCCAGAGCCTCACATCCATGTTTCTCATAAGAGAGCCACTGACCTACCGAAATGGTATTTATTCACGCTGGTAGTCGTCTGTCATTTCAGTGATTTGTTGAAAGCTGAATAATTTAAGTCTGGTGTACAAAGGAGACCTGTTCGTCCAGACACAGACGGATTAATCAACTAGACATCCCATGTTCACCAATAAGTGTAGCGTCAGAGAAATCTAGGATTAACATACATTTTAACCTCAACTATGTTCAGTATTTCTAGCTCTGGGTTTTCAATTCGTTTTTTTTTTTATGTTCATCCCCAGGTTGAGCTCAATCATACTGTAACTAATTAGTTACAATCAGTTACCTACCCCCCACCCGCACAAAAATATTTTTCTTCTAGCACTGAAAGTGTTGACAAATTTATTGAGGAAAATATACTTAAATAATTAGTGGGTGTTTCTGCTTGCATTTGAAGGTAAATGCATGAACTGTATGTTTCTGTAGATAAGAGTCTCCACCAAATTACAAAATGTTAATATAAAAGTAGTTTCCTGTACCAGCTCAAACATTGTAATCAGATATAGATACTGTTACATATACAGATACTTGAAAAATAAGATGATTACTCCATGGATTAATTTCTAATTCATTTATTTTACGGGAAAATTAAATAATGAAATATTTTATTTGTTGTCAATAATATTAATTTCAGTATATAAAAAGTTGTAAGGGTCACTGATTTCACCTGAGCAATACTTGACTACTTGTCAAACACTGCAATGGTGAAAGTTACCGAAAGGAACATGCAACATTTACATTATTGAATTTGGTTCAACCAATATGTACTAATTACAGATTTGGACAAGAAACAGCAACAAATTACATTTGAAGAGTTAAATACCCAACCTCAGCGAAACAAATATTTTCACTTAAACGTTTGTAAAAATCTTTTACATAAACTTCAATATCACTGTTTCAGGTGTTTGATTCTGAATTGGATTTAATATGAATATGTTTTACATACAGTCTGTGTACACATGATTAGGGATAAAGCCCTAACTTTAACCTCTTAAAATGGTGGACTTAAACTTGTAGGAGTGGTGAAATGCCTGACATGTTTGCATAGAGTAGGGACAGACAGGACTGCAACCAAGCCTGGACTTGCTGGCCAAGAACACACTCAAACACATACACACACTACACTTTCAAACACATGCACACACACTCACACTGCATAGACATCCAGGGGCACATAATGCAGAAACCATTAGTTTATGGACAGTTAGACATTTACTAATGCGGGGGGCATTGGTGCAGAATGACAGAGGTTTGTCAAACGTATTTTTTTTTTTGCTTTGGGGTTGTGTGTTTTGTATTGGCCATGTGGGAGGTTAATATGTTTTCCCTGAGTTACATTCAGCGTTTTGCAAGTTTTGATATCCTAACTAAATTTCCTAATCTGCTTTCACAAAACTCCTGCTCTACTTACTGTAGAAATACTAGACCACAGGTGCGTATAGTTGGCCATATCCGACCCGGTTGCAGGTCCGAACAGCTGTTTCTCAACGTAGAAGAGTAAACCTTTAATATACTTGAAAAACTTTGTCATGGCTGAATTCCCAACCTGGCCCTATTTTAACCATGGCTACCTAATCATTCCCCTCATTCCTGACTTGCATAACAACACTCCATAACTTTTTTCTCATATCTGATATGTGGTGTTCTGGCCCAAGTGGTTGCCATGCGTTACCCAGGTGGGTGCTTAAACATGGCTGTGGATGAAGAGATATTCAGTCTTTACTCTGTAAAGTGCTTTGGGGGGCTAAAAAATTCCAATCAATTGTTGTAGTGTGATTATAAACATGCAGCACGTATATAAACCATCACCTTACCCTAGGAGCAATGAGACACCAGTTTAAATTGTGTAATGTCTACAAACAGAGCTGTATGTACATAGTGTAGGTTAGGGGGCTATTAAGGTGTTTGAACACAAAAAATGTATTTGACATGAATGGAGGGTAAGTATATGACAACCTGAATGATATCTGTGTGCACACCTGTTTTAATGAAGATTTTTACATTGCATGCTGTACCGTTAACTCGTCCTGCTTGTTTTTCCTGAAACTTTATTTATATTACTTAAGCAGTTGGAAGTTCTCTAGAATTTGTTTGCAATACCTAGACAGCATAGTCTCAGATTAGCTGAGTTGAGCATCAGACTTTGTTAACTTTTTTGGTATCTATAGTTTCCTGATGTGAAATCACTGTCTAAATAAAGGTAGTGATAATTACAGGGTTGGTCAAAGGTGTCTTAAGTACATGAGATAGCTTAAAGTGTTTTGATAAATCAGGAGGGATTTATGTTCATCCGGTATAATTAGAAGGATTCACAGCTAAAACTGAAATTTGCAACACAAGGAAATTATTTTGCCACAACCTAAAGAATGCTACCTTGTAATTAGCTTACAGATGATTTGTTTGGAGGGATAAACAAATAATAATATCACGCCATCGAGCTTAATTGTATATACCTTTTGTTTGGACAACCTTCCAAACTGTTGTAAGGAAGCACTGTTGATGGTAAAATGTGACTGGTTGAGAAGGTTGATGTCAACATTGCTGTTGTTTAATCAAAGCTTCTTTCTGAAACATAGCAAAAATAATTTCAAAGAGACGTTCGTGGATGATTCAAAGCCCCCTTAATATGTGCCATAACCTGATGTTAATTCTCAAAAAGAACCAGAAAAAGGGGAACCCAATGCTCAAGTGCCTCTCCTTAAAGAGGAACCTGTCCCAGACCTTCTGCCCAACGGGATACAGAGAACGTTTGTACTACTACATCAAATGGAGAGACGACGGCATTGTTCCCAGGATCAAATGAAGGAGACTGAAATCTTTCCTTGGCAGGCGATCTAGGGACACTGTTCCAGAGCTCCCATTACTCATTGGAACAGCAAGGACTTCTGAATGACGTGGAGCACTGGGTCTTCATCATACACAGCTGGATGATTAGAGCAACCTGTGGCCTGAAGAGGAAGGCTGTTCTTCTCCTTGTTGCAATCATGAAGATGATGATGATGCTTCGGCTCCCGCTGATTATGATTGTTGGGATTGGTGGTGGAGCTGATTATGTCTCTTGATATTACGGTTTTGAAACACAGTACTTGTAGTCAGTGGTATATTTGGAACCGGCCAGCAGTGACATCAGTGTAAGAACAACTTCTGCGCATTGCATATGTAAATGTGTATAGTGAGAAGAGATACCTGACCCGACAAGGACGTCTCGAGGTCTGCAGTGCTCAGAAAATTGATCACAGTGCAAATGATCTGCTTTATAACAGGATAAGCCAAGTTAGGCTGGGCTTCATCTGTGGTCTACCTTCAACATAACACAGAGGATTGCCTCGTTTGCCAGGGAAACATTTTAGGAATACTGCCAGAGAGGCTTGAACGGATGCCAGACCCAAAAAGACCACCTATTCCCAATGGAGATGGGCCCGCAACCTCAGAGCCTAGCAGAGAGCAGCAAGCCTTCTGTGCTGTGTATCTCGTTTCTCTTCCGCCATGTAGCAATGCCCAAACATAGTAGAGTGTACAGCTACAGATGAAAATGATAATGGGCCTTAATTATCAATCTAAACAAATAGAGAGTCTATCTACATTTGTGTTACAGGACAGTTTAGGATAGAAGGCCAAAATGAAACCCCTACACTTCCTGTTGGCATACATGTGTATAGAGAGAAACAACAGGGTCTATGAATTACCATTCAGTTAGAGCAATTACAGAATATCAAAATATTCCTTAATTAATATGTGAGAATAAAATGATAAAGCTCAATGACATTCATTTTGAAACAATTCACATGAATACCAGATTTAGAATAGCCTTTATTCTTAATGTACATAGACTTTCACATAATATACTGGTGCTGATTCTGGTTGAAAATATAGGGACAGAATACATTCAATCTATTTAAATTAATCACACACATACAGTAAAATATAACAGTGGTGAGCACAAGACAAGATTCCATATGAGTGGTAAAATATATAAATAATATACATAAATATACAGTTGATAGAGTTGCACATTTACAGAATTAAAATGCCAATAAATGCTTGTCTAGATGTATTTTGGAAGTAATACGGAGTACCCCGGTATAGTCCATACCTAACATGTACACGTTCAAACACTGACTATTTTAGTTTTACTAATGTATTTCGGTTCGCATTTCGACTGCTTGAGTTGTATTTAGATAATAGGCTATTCGCCTGACTGGGTTGACTTCAGAACTGGACAAACGGGTTGAAAGTGATACACAGTCTTTAGAGGTAGCCATCCCAAATCAACTGTGACATTATTAGCATTCTAGAGTTAAAATGTTTTACTTAAAGCTAGAAAAAGCTTGGTCACTGTCTCCTTGTCTTCAGATGATTAATTCTTTCAGTAGCTGTTTCACCCCCGCTTTTCGGAAATTGAGCCAAAACAAGCACAAGCAGGTTCTGAGGACACATTTGATTGGCTGGCTTTAAACGTTTTTTGTTTTTTTTATCCTCACACATTAAAAAAAACAAAAGCATATGATCTTTTTTAAGAAAAAGTTAAATAAAGAAATACTTTGAAAATTAGAGGATGTGGAACTTTGTAAAACGTTTAAATATGTTGCCTTCCCATTTCAAATGTGCAAACTTTGTTCAAGTTTTGTTCATGGAAGTGGTGCTTTAAACCTACTATGTGGTAGAAATTTACAGAGGTGGAACATCATTAAACTCAGTGGCTTAAAACTTTTACTGGGCCCTGCTCAGCCAAGGTGGGACAAGCCGTGATCGCCGAAGCCCTTTGAACTGTGTCTTTAAGTCTTGTCTCCTTAACTTGGCAGACATACAGGCATCCACCCCCCCCCCTCCACTTCACTTTGGGTCATATCAAGTTCTCTTGGAGAATGTAGATAGCAGAGATGCTGTTGATATCGCGGTGCTAAGTGATGACACGGTTGCAGAATAAGCCCCTCTACAAGGAGCAGGCCACAGGTGAACAGGAAAGTACCAGAGAAGGTTACATGCCGTCTCATTCCTGGCAGAGACAACCTGAGCTTGAGCTTGTCTTTTCACCTACAAAGACTGATTTTGATTGTTCCTAGTGAAGTAAAGTCAATCTAGCATGAAAAGCGTCCACAACATGTTCTATTCATTCACAAAGCAGAATATGTCAACTTTCAGCTGAAGGACAATGCAACACCTCATCTACTTTTCTTCATTTTCCTCCATACAGAGACATTAGCCTTCGGCAGACTCACCAGGGAGGACTGTCCATGAGACCTTTTAGATGAACTACTTTAACTGAATTCTCTGATACACTTTAATGGACGCTGAAGCCATTGTCAATTAACATTGTACTAAAGGGGTGTGCAGAACAGTTTGTTTTCATTTGTCATAAAATTCCCCAGCATCAGTCATCCCTTTGTGTGAGAAACAGTGCAAAAGAGAGAGTTTGCATATGTTTTTGTATTCGTGTGTGTGTGTGTTTGCGTGACAGGCAGACAGCACGAAAGAGAGTGTTGCTCCCTAACATTAAAGAGGTCCTGAGCTGCCCCACCCAACCCCATACCAGTTTACATATAAACACCCTAAACATGCAGGTGGAAATAAGGGCCCGAATAAGGATGAATAAAGGATATTCTGGCAACACACCAACACTGGAATTCCTCAAACAGAATAAGAATGGAAAGGTTCATGGCCTTACTAGACTTTACTACCATTGACATCTCCGCTTGATGAACTAGTTATCATTTAACACATTGCAACTTTATCATCAAATACTTGTTTCTATATTAGATGGGATATTATAAACTTTGTAACATTGTTAATTAAAGACAAATGATGTCTAGATGGGACAAATAGTGCATAAGGTCTCAGGTATTCACCCTAATCACAATGCTATATATGTTAATAGTTTAATGTCATAGAAAATGTGCCATTCATTTTGATAGGACCTAACCTGGGTGTCAGTCGATTTGTGCTCTTTTGCAAATCCATTGTGGATAGGCAAAAACACAATCTGGTCTGGACTCAGATTATGTAGGATCCCCTCCACAACATAGTGATATATTTCATAATCTATTATTATTTCAATTCGTTGATGATTGATTTGCAAAGAACACCAAAACATTCACAATACTCCTAGAGCGATATTCTTGTTAAAACGCCTGGCTCATTCCTAACTGGTGCAAAAGCACCACCGTTTGGTCTGGAGTGGAAGTTTCCTTCTTAAACATCTTTTTACATACAGGAAGCATGTGACATGTGTACTTCCCATTGTCGGATGGATTCAGGTAACCTAAATCACTGAGCTCTTAAGCAGCACCATTGTGGGATCCCACAATTTTAATGTTCTATTTGAGATTTCCAACCTCATTGACGAATCCCTCCTGGTGACCTAGTTTGACATGATTTTGACAGGGTCATCACAACATCCTATCTATCAGGTGTCAACAACCCCTGGAGAGAAGAACACGACCTATACTTCCCCTGAAGTGAAATAGAGCCGGCCCCTGCTATGTAAATTATCCATATCTGAACAAAACCAATAAATGAACACTTTCCTTCTGACCCACACAGGACTTGGGGCCCCTGTGACGTATCTCACTCTCTCCCAAGACCAGTAGATGGCAGCATGCACCATACAATGGAGAAATTGGTCATACCTGAATAGTGTCAGATGTTATGCACCTGATAATCTCCTTTCATCTACGCCTCTATATCCTCCTGCCTTTAAATCTGAGCATAGGCTTTATTTGAACAAAGATTATAAATTACATCAGAAAGTGAATAACAGAAAGTAACTGGGAAGAAAGCACAATGAGTTTAATGTTAAACCAGAGGGTGGCAGTCTTCACCCAGCTTTACAGAGCCTGAAGGCAACGCTTTAAAGCTTTGTTTGCACCTGGGGCACGCAGGCAGCTTTTTTTCCTGACTTTATCCACATTATGATTGTGCACTATTCCAATATTGTGTCAAATATTCTTTCAGAATGACGTTTATTCATCTGAAGACATTAATATTGTCAACTCTAATTATTTTTAAGGTTGGTATAGTAAGGATTTAAATGGCTTTATTGTTCCGCTTTAAGTCATTCAGAAGATGAAAAAAAGAAGAACATAACAACAGCAACTGCTTACATATTGGTCCCCTTGGGACTTGAATCCACAACCCTAGCATTTGCAAACTTCATACTCTACTACCTGAGCCACACAGGATTACTCTTACTTCTGGTGGCATGTAATACCTGTCTGACTACAGATGAGGGCAAACTTGGGCAAAATTACATTGAGATGACACTCAATTGCCAGTTGATTCTATAAAAAAAAAATCCCCATCATTCTGTACACGATACCCCATAATGACAAGCAAAAATAGGTTATGAGATGTTTGCAAATGTATTTATACACTCACCTAAAGGATTATTAGGAACACCTGTTCAATTAATGCAATTATCTAATCAACCAATCACATGGCAGTTGCTTCAATGCATTTAGGGGTGTGGTCCTGGTCAAGACAATCTCCTGAACTCCAAACTGAATGTCAGAATGGGAAAGAAAGGTGATTTAAGCAATTTTGAGCGTGGCATGGTTGTTGGTGCCAGACGGGCTGGTCTGAGTATTTCACAATCTGCTCAGTTACTGGGATTTTCACGCACAACCATTTCTAGGGTTTACAAAAAATGGTGTGAAAAGGGAAAAACATCCAGTATGCGGCAGTCCTGGGGGCGAAAATGCCTTGTTGATGCTAGAGGTCAGAGGAGAAGGGGCCGACTGATTCAAGCTGATAGAAGAGCAACTTTGACTGAAATAACCACTCGTTACAACCGAGGTATGCAGCAAAGCATTTGTGAAGCCACAACACGCACAACCTTGAGGCGGATGGGCTACAACAGCAGAAGACCCCACCGGGTACCACTCATCTCCACTACAAATAGGAAAAAGAGGCTACAATTTGCACGAGCTCAACAAAATTGGACAGTTGAAGACTGGACGAATGTTGCCTGGTTTGATGAGTCTTGATTTCTGTTGAGACATTCAGATGGTAGAATCAGAATTTGGCGTAAACAGAATGAGAACATGGATCCATCATGTCTTGTTACCACTGTGCAGGCTGGTGGTGGTGGTGTAATGGTGTGGGGGATATTTTCTTGGCACACTTTAGGCCCCTTAGTGCCAATTGGGCATCGTTTAAATGCCACGGCCTACCTGAGCATTGTTTCTGACCATGTCCATCCCTTTATGACCACCATGTACCCATCCTCTGATGGTTACTTCCAGCAGGATAATGCACCATGTCACGAAGCTCGAATCATTTCAAATTGGTTTCTTGAACATGACAATGAGTTCACTGTACTGAAATGGCCCCCACAGTCACCAGATCTCAACCCAATAGAGCATCTTTGGGATGTGGTGGAACGGGAGCTTCGTGCCCTGGATGTGCATCCCACAAATCTCCATCAACTGCAAGATGCTATCCTATCAATATGGGCCAACATTTCTAAAGAATGCTTTCAGCACCTTGTTGAATCAATGCCACGTGGAATTAAGGCAGTTCTGAAGGCGAAAAGGGGTCAAACACAGTATTAGTATGGTGTTCCTAATAATCCTTTTAGTGAGTGTTTGTTTTCATTGGCATTATATGGTTCATTTTGGTATGTTAGTGATTCTACATATACATTTTGCACGTACAAAAAAATCATATTACAAATCCAGACCATAATGGGAGGTTTACATTTTTCATTATTATTTGTTACGGTCCCAGAATGCATCTTTAACTTACCTTTACAATCACTGGTGACAAAATGAAACCACACCATGTCTTTTCACTCATTTCAAACTGCTGCACTTGTCAAACTGAATCTAATCTCATGAGCATTAATATTCAGACCTTTGACATGCTCCAAATTATGTTCAGATACATTCTGTCTTTGATCATCCATGGGATGTTTGTAGAATTTATGGAGTCCCATACATTTTGAAAGACGCACGCCTGTCTACACAAGGTCTCGCATTTAACAGTGCCTGTCAATAGGGTCAATCATGCAAAAGCATCTTTAGAATTTCTTAAGAATTGGGAAGATTCACCTGCTGTTAGTTTTTAAGGAGAGACTGCTGAACTCTTTATTCTGGTTCTAATCTCATGTGATTGTAAACAATCTAGCAACCAGAGTATGAATTGCTATGAAGAGCCAATCCAGCAGTGGTTGGAAGCTATGATGAGCTTAATTTGGTTACGCTTGCTGCAACATTGCTTTGCTTTAGATTTATGTTCAGCTTGGTCCCACATCTTATCTCACCTCTCCAGCGTAGCATCGCAGGAATTACGTATATACTTGACTATTTTGGAAAACATGATTATGTTCAGTATGAGCATGTCAGTAGTTCTATTCAATATCAACACATCCCAGTGCTATTGGTCCTTAATGATTACGTTCTGTGTCAACATATGAGAAGTGCCATTCAGCTATCATCGGAAACCCGACACCAGGGGCAGTTTTGAACATGATAACAGTTAAGTACAGTGGCTGTTTGAAAGGGCTATGTGGTCGGGGATGGTAGGTGGGCGTTTCAGCAAAAATTGTTTTGGGGGTGTGTTGTGTTGTTTAGACTCATTGTTAAGATTTCAAGAAACTCTTTCTAAAAGTTCCTCTGATAGAGGACCTGTTTTGGGACATTTTGTACCAGGTTCCAAGTGGATCTACAGCTCTAAATATAAAGGAATACAAAATCACAAGAGAAGCAATCACATCTGTCTTGGAGGTAGTTGGAGGTAGTTAAATATGCAAGAATGGTGCCTGTGCATTTTCCAGAGGACCCAGAAAATGGTTCCAACTCAAGTACAATGAAGTTTCCTTTGTCATTAAAAGAAAGATGGAATATTACTGTAGGTACTGTCTGATTTTACTAAATGTAAAGATTATTCAAATTATTTCAATCCCTATTTCCTTGCTTTTGTTGAAATAATGTTATTAATAATATCATGCACTTTGTGTCCTGATATTATCAATATCATCAGTTTGTAAAATAGCAATTTACTGCTATTTTTATCAGAAGGTTGAGTTGCAGACCTTTCTAGAACCAAGTTCTTTGTCATGACCATCTGATGGAAGGTAATCTATTCTGAATATGTTTATTTAGGTAGAAATCACAATGTTTGTATTTCATTTGAAATACTGACATTTAAACAAGGTATTTCTCAGAAGTTCACAGAGGTCTGTTTCCTCCACAGCGAACACAGTACAAATCTGCTGACATTGATCCTGCCTGCTCTGCAGACCTAATTTCATTTCAGTCCGGGAAGAGCTATCTCTCCCAAATCTTGACAGACAATTGTATTTACTATTTTCTTTTCACAAGCCAATAAAGTGGGAGCAGTTATTGCATCAGATTATATGAAAAACTGTTTAATGATTCCAATTTATAACTCTACACTGAATAATGATACAGTTAAGAGCTGACAGCTTATGATAAATGGGGCCTCATATAAAACATATTTGGAGTGAAGAATGGCTAGAGATGAATTGCACACTGATACAAACCCATGATAAAGCGCAGTAAGAGCCACTAGAAGACTTAATAATGTGCTATTCATTTTGAAGTGATTTTGCTGGTTAATAAAAGAGCTCAAATTAAAAATATATTTATTCTTGAAAGACATTGGGGATTTCTCCCACCCTAACAGACCTAACCTCATCCCATCTCACCTTTAGATTGAAGCTAAATCTTCAAAGTCTGGGATTCATTCAATCAACCCACAGCAATGTGTATACATTGTTTTTGTCCAAAACGATCATCCGTCCACACACATGTAATTCACATGTTAAAGCATGTTTGTAATGGGGTTCGCCCTGGTATGTTTTTATACAGTTCCCAAGACCACCACGGTAGTAGTTTTATGTATTGTGCAAGATAAATGAATGAATTGAAAGTTCTCTTTGGTCAGCCTTTATCACGGCTTACTTTCAGAGCAGTATAGCATTTCTAACTGAGCATTAGTGATGGCCATTCCAAGTGTTTTTCATGACCCGGCTCTTGGAGTTCCATACACCTGAAAGAGGCATCTTATTTGGCTCCTGAACAGCTGTTTATTGAAAATGCTTGAAAAGAGTGCATATGGGTTACGCTGATCCCAAGGTGCGTGGGCACCTCTGCCTGACGTCAGCGATCTGTCGACTGGAAATCCCTTTATAACAGCACCCATTGTTTTCAAAAGAGGCATTCTACTCTGTAAAGTCAAGTTTGAAAGTATAAATATTTGACTAGATCTCCTTTATTTACCCACTTTAATTGACTAAGCAAACATATGTATGCCTTCATTATCAAAAAATATATGAATTGCTTTACCAAAGCCCTAACCTCTCTCCTCTTTCTGTCTCTTCCTGCATTGCCTGCCTTTATCACCAATATGTCCTTCATCTCTTTCACTACTCTTTGGAAAGCAGTTTAAAAGTATAATCTTATTAACATGAGAATTATATTTTTTTGTATTTTGCCACATTAATTTAATATTCTGATTAAATACAGAATATTAGAAGAAGAATATTAGCTACTATTGGGTTTTTTAATCCAAATGTCTTGGACCATTTACAGCATGTAGGAGAATATATAATTGCCTGGCTAAATATTTGTTTGGCATATTAACTAACCTGTTTACTAGTTATGAAGGTATTGTACCATTGGCTCAGCATCTAGCTACATAACCAGAAATATTGCACTGATCTAATTAGCTCTCTGACAAGATATTGCAGCTAGCTAGCTAGCTACCTGACTGGAATATCTGGAACTATTTCATTTACTATTTGACCACCTATTTTCAAGAATATGTGTTTTTTTGGGGTGTGTCTTTGTTTTTCACACAGGAGTGTGACACAGGAGTTAATGGACATTTAAAAATGATTGAATTCGGTAGTTGCCTGGGCTGGTCTGAGCCAGAGATGTTTAATTAATATCAGTTTGGAATACGTACGCCATTGGGTGAGTGGTGAATTACTTCCTTGCTTGCAAGGCAGTGCCAGTGTGTGCAGAACATGATGAGTGCACTTGATTCATGTTTCCATGTTCATGTTTGCAAAAAGACTGGCGTGAGGAGGTTATTCAAATTAAGACTGATAACATGAACATTCTTAGTGTTGAACAATGCTGGGAACGCAATAAAATGTGGGTAAATGATAGTTAACTAAATATCTTTTAAAGTCATGGCCAAATGGTAGACTTCATGTAGAGTATTTGTAGTATAACAGGGCGAGACAGTGGGACCAGACACTGCACAATTGATTAAGGGCAGAGGCGGGGCTGGGTCTACTGGGTGCCCTTGGAAGGTTGTAGAACCTGACAGCCTTCTTCCTTGGGGGCGTTGGTGCAATGCTTATGTAGCAGTCAAGGTTGTGTTTGTGCCACTGTAGCTATTGGTATAAATGTGAATCTAGTGTACATGAAACAAAGAGAATAAACCCTTTTTGGTGGGGTCCTTCTGGATCTTCAGGTTGCCTTTGAAGGGGTTGTGCGGCCCTCGTTGGCTGCCTCTAGCTTCTCTTTGTTGTCTGGGACCATGCATGTGGAGAGGAAGAACGATAATGTACAAATTTGAATGATAAAAGTGGCTGGCTAATGAGAAAATGCAAATTAGTTCCCGGGGACAGGCAGACAGTGGCCTCCATTTGATGAAGAAACACAGAAGAGGAGAGACATTAGCATCAGATCACATTCAGCTTGACACCTGGGTGACGGATGAGCTCAATATCATTGCTATCATGGGTACAGTCAGAGAGACTGTGTGTGGAGGAGGGGGGTTTAACCCCACCTGACAGGTGACCCCACCTGAAGTGGAGGGTGGTTTTGTCGCCAGGAGAAGTTGGGGATCAAACACATCATGCCAGGAGTTGACTGGGCCAACAGGACCCATTGTGTTTGTGAGTACATGGAAGGCCTAGTGTGTCTGTGAGTACATGGGAGGCCCAGTCTGTCTGTGAGTACATGGAAGGCCTAGTGTGTCTGTAAGTGCATTGAAGGCCCAGTGTGTCTGTGAGTACATGGAAGGCCTAGTGTGTCTGTGAGTACATGGGAGGCCCAGTCTGTCTGTAAGTACATAGAAAGCCCAGTGTGTCTGTAAGTGCATGGAATCCCAGTGTGTCTGTGAGTACATCAAAGGCCCAGTGTGTCTGTAAGTGCATTGAAGGCCCAGTGTGTCTGTGAGTACATGGAAGGTCTAGTGTGTCTGTGAGTACATGGGAGGCCCAGTGTGTCTAGTGTCTATGCCCTAGTGTCTGTCCCCTAGTTTCTATGCCCTTGTGTCCATGCCCAAGTATTTATGGCCTAGTGTTTATGCCCTAGTGTTTATGCCCTAGTGTGTGCTGTCGTAGCCTATACAGTATGCCAAATCTAGGGTTAGTCTGTCCTTTTTGGTGAGGTGCCCTTCTCTGCTGCCTTACAGACTGATGTTTAAGCTAGTCCATCCAGGTTCAGACACACGCCCATTCTTTTTCTTCTGCCTTACAAATTCAAATATCAAACATGTGAGGGCTCCAGAAATAAGACCAGCATCTTAAGGGATTTTTTCTGTCACCTCTTGGCATATTAGGGCTGAGTAGGACTACTGTGACTACTCTACATTGCATGGTAAAGTGGCAATTTCATTGCTCTAGAGGATTCCTGAAGTATTGAGTGGCCTGCTACTATTATCCTAACTTAAGTTGACAGTGCATGTTAAAGAAAAACCAAGCAATTTGGCAAAGGAATTGTCCGTTGAGCTCAGACACAAGATTGTGCTGAGGCACAGATGTAGCGATGGGTACCAAAGAACACAGTGTCCTCCATCATTTGCACTGTAGTAATATATTGAATCAGATCCTAATTTGTACAGTGTCTTCGGAAAGTTTTTTTGTGTTATAGACTTACCATTAATTTCTTTGTGTGTAGATTGATGGTAAGTCTATACAAATTACCATCAATCTACACACATAACTCCATAACAACAAAGTGGAATAAATACAACAAATTAAAAATAATGTACGTAGGTATTCAAACCCTTTGCCATGACACTCTAAATTTAGCTCAGATGCGTCCTGTGTGCTTTGTTCATTCTTGAGAGGAGTGGCAAATGCAATTGATTGGACAGGATTTAGAAAGGCACACACCTGTCTTATATAAAGCCTCACATTTCACAGTGCATTTGCAGTCAAAGCAAATACCAAGCTATGAAGTTCAAGTAACTCTCTGTAGACTTCTAAGATAGAGTGGTGTTGATGCAAAGATTTGGGTAAGGTTATGAAAAATTGCTAAAGAACTGAAACTTCCTAGGAGCATATTGAGCTCCATCAATTTCAGATGGAAGTAGTCTGGAACTACTAACATCTTTCTAGAGTTATTTATCCAGACAAAATAAGTAACCATGCAAGAACTCAAAGGCTCCTCTAACAGAACTTCAGAGTTTCCCTACAGAAATGGAAGAATCACCCAACCTCGGGATGCATCTCACTGGCAGGGACTGGCAGAGTGTTAAGATTTGAAAATACAGAGAGGTCCTCGAAGAAAACATTTGACTAGGGTAAAGATTCACGTTTTAGACCTGAGGCACACAGCCAAGACAACATTGGTGTAGCTTAGGGACAAGTCGGTGAATGTCCTTGAGTGGCACAACCACAAACTTGATGCCCATCGAAGGTCCTGAAGATTGCAGTTCATCAATGCTTCCAATCCAATCTGACTGAGCTTGAGAGGACCTACTATAGGAAGAATGGAAGAAACTGCCCAAACCCAGGTATGCAAAGCTGGTAAAGATATGGAGCTTCTACAAAGTATTGAAAAAAGGGTCTGAATTTTGATCTACATGAGATATTTTATTAGTAATAATTTGGCCCAAATTTCACTTTGTTTTCACTTTGTCATTATGGGTTATTCTGAGTAGATGGATGGCAAAAAAAAACTGTACAGATTGAAAATGTATTCTATATTATAAAATTGTAGAGAAAGTAAAGGGAAATTAATACTTTCTGAAGAAAGTATTAATTTCGGCCACAGGTATAGACAAAAAGCAGTTGGGACTTGATAAAAAGCATATCTGCAAGCTGCAGTATCAAATGAGAGATAGAGACAAAATACTTGTATCTTCTTGTAGATGTGGTATGAAAAAAATCATTACTGTTAGGATGCATAATTCAGAATAATGTTTCCTTTTAGCAAAAAGATGGTAAGTTAACAGGAATCCAGCCAGACAAAAGCGATTCTGCATGTATAAACTAAACTTGGATGTAAATTAAATTCACTTTCAAATTCTTAGGAATGCTCGAACTGGCACTTTGAGGAATGAACGAAAAAGAAGAATCAGAGAAAACAGGAGTGTTTTGAGGAACAGGGCAATCAATGAATGATAACGTAAAAAAGCCACTTCTGAAACAAGGTCCTGGATTTCATTCTTACCACAATGCAAGGTACAGTAATAGATACATTTATTCTACTCAAGGTTTTGAGAAATCTTTGTTGTAGTATCTCTTGGTGAGTTACGTGCATCTGTTACACAGCAGTGATGATGCACAAGCTACTCCCTTGTACTTTTTTTTTGACCACGTGTTTCATGACACATTTCTTAATTTGGTAGTGAGTGGAAGCAGTTGGCCATGACTTGAAGTTAGTATGTTTAAAAAAAAAGGAGATGTATTCATGGGGAGCTGGGCTATCCAGTTGGCAATATTTGTTAGCTATCCAATTCCAATGCTAACATTAGCCAGGTATCCTCACAAAAACAACAACTTGCTTAGTTGAGATGACTCAAGTCTTGTATCCAGTTAGCAAAGGCAACCTCAGATGATGATGGTCTTTGAAATAGGGATGGTTATTGGTCTTTTAATAACTTTCATAGATGTTGGAGGTTACTACTGATTACGGATTTTGTTGCCAGATAGTTGCTGATGGTTACTTCAAGCCCCAGTCAAGCCCCGATAGTTACTTCAAAATACTGAAGGCAACAAAAAAGTATAAGCTAATATATTTTTTGTCACTTTCAATTAACCTAAAGAAAACATGTAGTCATGGGCTGAGTGACCAGAGCTGTAAATCAGCCCTTATGATTGGCATGTGTATTACTGCCAAGCCAGATTTATATTGCTATTACTGTTGAGAATTAGGATGTCGAAGCCCATTGATCTGCCACCATTAAAACAAAACTATCGCCTATCAATTTTTCTTTCCCTTTCTGTCTGTCTCTGTTTCTTTCTCTCTCTTCTTTCTCTTTCACTCTTTTACTCAATGTCTTTCAATTCACATCAATAGGGCTTTTTTGGCATGTGAAACTTATGTAAACCTTACCAAATCAAGTCAAATGAACAACAACAATGAACAGGTAACATGCAGTGTACAAATGTTAACTAAATTAATATTTGAAATCAATTATTAACTATGTCGAAGAAAAAAACCTCTCTGTCTCTCTCTGCCCTGCTGTCTCAACATTGCGGGCTTGGGCTATTTTCACATTACATCCCACAAAATATTTTGAATGCCAAGGGAAAAGGCATTTGTAAAAAAAAAAGTCCACTGCGGATGTCTGTGTGTAAATGCAGTCTGGCCAATTCCTATTCAAATCTGTCTGCAGATTTAAGAATATACACCACTCAGTTCATACTTTACCTCTCTAATATAACTTTAATAGATTCAACTACTCTGCACTCTTAAATCCTTATGTCAGAGAATAGCCGATTCTCTCAAATGAAGGATGTACCCGCAAGCACGAATAATTCACTCGTACCTAATTAATGCTAACTAATGGCAAACATAGGTGGGTCTTGCGTTAAATGCATTTATAGTCGACATCAACGATTCACAGTCTAGACCCATATATTCCTTAAACTCAGGCAAAGAAAGGGTGTAGAGACGCATCACATGTTGTCAGTCTGTCTCCTTGTTACTCCTACACAGCATTCAAGCGAAAGGAAAAGGAGAAGGAGAAAGTAGAGAATGTTTTGTGAGAGGTAGTCTCCTGTTACCCCTCTTGAGTCGTTTATCGCTGGTAATTACCTGACACCCTGATAGTTCCAGACAACAGGAGTCCTGCTCTCTTCAGCCACTCAGTGACATCCTAGCAACATCCAGTGTCCTCTTCTGGACACCCACCCTCCCCATTCCCTCCCTCCAACCCCATCCCCCATACTTGAAGAAGAGCCCATGCCAAGGTGGAACAACAAGGTCCTGAATGGACCCTGGCCTGCTCTTTGTGTAGCTCCACTGTGGAGTCTCTTTCTGTACATAGTCTTTGACACTGTGTGTCTTCTGTCTCTTAATTGCATCGCCCTCTGCTTCTTCTGGTCAATCAATACCTCCTCCTCTGTGACACCAGCCTCTCCATTCACTGTGGCCTTTCCAGGTGATGGGAGTTTCGTGGGAGCGCTGGTGAGAAAAGGCCTCATCACGCAACCGACTCCTGAACCTAGAAAGGGTTTTTTATGTCCCTCCCCCCACACCCCCACCTCAACACAGACAAACCCCAACGGTTACCTGGTAGATAGAGATCCAGTGCGCTCATGGGAACTGGCAATCAAAAGGAGTTTGGGTGGTATTTTCCCAATCATGCATATTGTTATCAATTTATAACTTCATTTTAAGGGTAAACGGGCCCCTTTGACTTCAGAAACAGTCAATGGAGTGTTGTTTGCATTGTGTTCTGTGCATCCCTCTGGCCCTGCCTCAGATTTGGCTCCTTCCCAACAGGCCCAAAGGACAACTTTCATCATGGTGAGTGCGGACAGGGATGCAATCAGCACCATCAAAACAATTTTCCTGAACCTTGACTTGGGAACAGTGAGAGTGGGAGCGGACATGGCCTGCCAACTGGTGTGTGTGACCGATCACATTAGCCTAAGAGGCCTAACCCTCTCCTGCGTCCAATTCAACAATGATTCCCTTGAGCGGCGCCATAACAATATTTAGACAGCAAAGGACATAATTATCTTTTTGTGTACTTTAATAAGGAGACATCCGAGTGTGCAGTCGACATGAACACACAGACTAAAAAAATACGCTAGAATGATATTATCCCCTTCATTTTACGCAATTAAAACATTAATGATTAATTGGCCCGAACTAACACAACAGGTATGCAAATTCAGGGATTTTCAAGAGTTAAAGACCGCAAGGATTTTTTTTAACCAAATGGGAGCCATTTAAAGTCGACCTCTGGAAATTTTATTTTGAATGCAATGTGATGTCTCTGTTTAATTTGAAGAGGTACTTATCTGAAAGTCAACATCTTACTTCTGTTTTCCTGACGCATGCTTGGTCACCCTATATTAGTTGGTAGCCTGGCAACCACAAGAGCAAATGGATGTGTTTGCAATATGACAGGCCCTGTGCGCTCCTCCAGCACTGACCCTGCCAGTCATTTTATTCGGGCCCGTGAAGGTGTCAGTTATAAACGTTACCTTGTCTCAGCAGGTGTGCCTGCATGGAGAGGCTTGCTGGCTCTGAGGGGGTCACCAACCCCACACTGTTACCCCCATTTATTTAAATAATGGGCCATTAGGACGGCTGGATGTCCAATGTGAAAGTAGCTGTCGGTGGTTCCGGGATAAAAGAAGTAATTACCCGAGAGGAGAGGATGTGCTGCTGTAGCTGCTGCTATTCTGCTACACTTCCTCAGCCGGCTCCAGGGCTCAGTGGACTACGCTCCCACCATTAGATGGCGACAGAGAGGGGAGCAGAGAGCAGTACGGTCTGGACTGTAAGCCCTGAGTGACACAGATATCGCTTAGTTCTCTGTATATCCCAATACATTGTGATTATACTGGAAGATTGCTATGCAGCAGTGATGAAAAAGAAAGTTTTAATAGTTTACTTACCTAACTCGGGTCCTGTAATAGACATTGAGATGCCATATGTGCAGAAAATCTATCTTCCCAGGGCAAATGTCCACAATCGCTGGAATGTAAGTTATTCATAACCTTTCATGGCTGCATTATGCCTGTGTTGGTTTGAGGACAATTTCGATCACGCAAATAATGGCTTATTTTCAACCTGAGTTGACTGCTGGCAACAACTAGTCCATTATATGTGTAGTCCATTACACGTGCGCTTGTAAAATTGTTGGCGAAGTAAACATTTAAAACGAAAAATAAAACATAAGACTCTCAAACTAAAGAGAGTGAAAAGGTATTTGTCTACATTAATTATTATTTTTATTCAACTGTCTACATTTCATTGGACTTACAGTGGAATATGTAGTCGTGTTGTACATTGCATGTGCAAATGTTTAAGCAAGATATTTAGGTCGCTTATAAACACAGAAATTGTTCTTTTTTGTCGATATTATAACTCCCCTTGCCTTCTGAAACCCTAACTCAAGAGGGCCTTTCCATCCAGTCAAAGGAAAATGTGGATGGGCCTTACCTTTATAATGGAGTTTTATTCATATAAACCAACAAGACGACCAATTCAAGATGAGTTCTCAGTTATTCATTTGCCCTTGGAGGTTTATTCTTCAATTGATATCTCCTTATTAAAGCATCCTTTCAATTTTTTATAATGGGAGTCCAATTTGATTACCTCCTGTAATGGATTTCTATCTATCTTCATTGCCTTTGAAAAAAGTTTTCACCTCTCCACAAAACATCATAATTGCCATCACAGGCTCTTATAAAAGAATATCTACAACTTAATTATCCTGACATTTTGGCTGCCCATCTGTAAAAGCCACGTAGACATTTCTAAATTGCACTTTCCCTTTTCTGCTTTTATTTTGGACACATCGTTAATCAAAAGGCTTCAGAAATGTGCAGATGGGTAATGCTTCCATCTTCAAGGAGCTGTCTGGTTCAAGGTGAGGGTTACATCCTTGTAGGCCCTCCTGCCTTCCTCCATTGTGCTCTATGGGTGATGTATCTGGATTGGATCTTGTGGTGTGACTGTGCTGTGACCGACTACATCTCGTAGCCCACACGTACATGCACAGACGCCCTGCGATGCGGAGAGAGGCACTGGTCATCAGGTGTGACTGATGGGGTGAGTGCTCATTGCTGAATTCAGTACAGTCTAATGCCCTAAAATGGTTGGATTTTCTCTTCAACGGATGAATGAGAAATCAAAATTAAAACCAGGGGACTGCCTGTTTTAAAAAAAAAATATTATAGTAAGCCAGCTCATCCGCCTGTGTCATGGGTCGTTTTAGCTGTCACCATCTAACAGACAGGGACACTGCTCAGGAGTATCATAACCAGGATGGAGAGATGGAGAAAAATGATTTCACCTCCAGGCCTCATGCAACACTCACACACAAAACGCTCAATCTCATTCACGTACACTCACCACATACACACTCTATGGACGCACACACAGTCTCATTGACCGTCACACTCAGACACACTCAGGCACACTCACTCAGATTTGCCCACGAGCATACACTCATTCTGTCCACACTGCTTTCCCATGTACAGAGCTGAACGTTTTATTATTCACATCATGTTTACTTGACATTTGGAGAAAAAAAAAATTGCGAAGTGCTAATTGGAATGGTATGAACTTGTACATTTGTACTCACGTAAGCTTTCATGTTTGTATTTACCTTTATTTGTACAGAGAAATCCACTGAGACCTAATTTACAACAATGGAAACAAATTCAAAATGGAAACACATAAAATGTTGTGTTTGTTCAAGTTACTTCATGAAGTAGAGTACATTGTTAAGGAGTTACAAAAACATTTAACAACATCTGCAGTAACGTGTATGCAACATTAACATTTTGAAACATGCTATATTTAAGACCACCCTGCATTTTTACCCCAAGTAGTACATGCTTGTTATTTATGATGTTTGTAAATTTAGTCAGTGAAAAACAGTTGATAGTAGTGCAGTGAGATGTAGCCTACAAATTGGGGACCCTCTAATTACTAATCACACACACTTGCAGTTATGTAAAGGAACGTATACACTGTATTTTAAAGGTGCCATTTGCAAAATGTCCATCATACAAATGCCAAAAAATGCTAATTATAATATAAATGCTATTAGGAAGACTATTTAAAATTTAGTATTTCACAAATAGTTACACACAGTTGTCTTCCCAATGATTTCCTATTGATTATTTTTGCCTTGAAATGAAATTGGGATTGGGAAGTTCTGCATACAAATATAGGCATCACTTTCAAGCAATGGAGGATTACTTAGGCTAAAATGGATCTGAAAATGTAGCTGTTGGCCATATTTCTCCCCCATGTAATCTCTGCATGAGTAGCAAGCTAGCTAACTAGTACTAGAACTAATCTACCCATAATATATCTCTGTCCGGCGCCACACAAGCATGGGAAAGTATACCAAAAGCATTTTTTTGCTCAGTTATAGTTATACTATGGGCAGAATAGGCTATAAAACAGAAATTCCGAGCCACACAGTACTTGTATAAGGTTAGCTAAAATGCCAAGCTAGTTAACCGTTATCTTCTTAGCTCCAAGGCAAAACAGGTTATTGTTAGGTTAGGTAATTGTTATACCATACACTTTAAACCCAAACATTCAAAGTAATTAAATAAATTAAGCAATGTATACTCAAAGTTTTAGATACAGTTCTACTAACTTAATTAGGTCAAGTTGGGGTAACATGTTCTTCCTTTTTGAGTAACTATAATTAATAATTTTTGATTAAATTTAACTATTTTTTTGTATAAGTAAGCATAACTTAAAAACATAACTTAAGTACAACTTAATAGAATTAAGTAATTACATGCTAAGAATGATAAAGTCCTGTTATTTCTATTGTTTCAAATAGGGATGAATTAAAAATAAACTTAATTTATATAGCACATGCTAAGTACAATAAAATCTCAAAGTGCTTCACCAAATAAGTAAAATCAATCATAACAAATAAATTGCAATCATAGCCTATTAAAACAGTAATAATTTGATTGGGGGAAATGGTCTGAAATGCATTAGACATGAAGTGGTAGACAAAATGTATTCATTTTATTAATTTTTTGTATTTTAATGTCATCAATTTAATGCAGCCTATATAATTTTAATTTTTCACTTAAGTGTTGAGCAGCTGCAGGGATATTTTTTTATTCAGAGCAACCTCCGAAGCAGAATGCGGCGCTAATGTGCATACTACACTGATTCCTTACCACTGTTTGGAAAAAAACAGAAGAAGAACAGTTTACAATCGGTCGTAGAAGGCGGGAAGCAAAAGAAGGCGTAGAAAGTTACTACCCACGCGGCAACAGTCAGCATCACTGGACTTAATGTAAGTTTAATTTAATGTTCACTTTACTTCTTTTATACATTAGTTTATGTGTTTGTCTCAGAGAGCGTAGACCTTCTCCGAGCCCACGCCCTTCACTGGCTTCTCACGAGTGAAGTTAAGTCAGATATAGGTTAGCTAGCTGCTAAAGGGCTATAGCCACTTAGCGCGACCAATAACGTTACACACTCCAGCAGCACAACTAGCGACCTACCACTACCAGACTCACTGAAGAGTTTGACGACAGATGAATCACACGCTCATTCCCCGCTTAAATGTGGTGTTAGAAAATTAGTCGTTAGTAGAAGCACTAACTACCCCATAGTTCAGTTTTTTGTTGATGGAAACTTTCCGTAGTGCCCCGCTAAGGTCCAATATCATATTAAAAGAGCGTGAATGAGCATAATAGGGCCTCTTTAAGCTCAAACTGAGTTCTACACTGCAATTCCGCGTTCTCTGTAGCTTCTAGCGACGCTAGTTGAAATTCTGTGTGAGCAGACTGAGACACGGAGATTGCTGTTAACAGAACATAGTCAACTACCCGTTCCCGCCAAATTCCACTTCTGCTGCGTCGGTTCCAAACTGGAGGCAAGCTGCTTTTCATGACAAAGATGAGAATGAGATTATTTTGCTTGATGGCTTTAGTAGCTTGACACTTGACAAATGAAAAGATCATTAACAGGGAACATTTATAAATGGAAGTATTTATAATTTGACACTCTTTGAATGCTTTTAATTTTTCAGTTTATGCCTTTGCATCTCTGTGTTCCAGTTTCAAGAAGTTAAGACAGAGTTAAGGAAGATAACTGGAGATGTGATAAAGATGGCAGGTAATCCTATGAATGTGAATTCTTCTTAACAACATGTTAAAAACTAGTAAGTTTACTTATGCTATTTTCCATCTATAGTGTTACATAAAACAAATTGTTTTGAGGAAAAGTGTATTATGTAAAAACAAATTGTTTGTCATTTTAAAGCAGTGTTAGCTGTAGTCCATGATCATGTTTTGGTAAGCTAGTAGTAATTAACTTGTAGTTATATTAAGTAGTGAGTATAAGCAACTCTGTTTTAAATGTTTTCTAAACATTGTCATTTTTTTCTCTGTCTTTTAGGTTTCTGGTTCCAAAATGATCTGGAAGTGTAAGTTGTGCACAGCTTCTTTCACCTCCTGAATACTGTTATTTAGACACTACAGACTGCAGCACAGCCACTATTCCAGAATCAGCCCTCTTCCATGCCTCTACACTGATTGCATTTGTACATTTCGGACACTTAATGCACTGAGTACTCATTTGTCAGAACATGGATCTTATGTTTTTCACCTCTTACAATGAGACCCAGAGGCCTGTACTATGCAGCAAGATTTGGCGTTAACAAGGTAACTTCAGGTTCAATTCAGGGTTTTGTGTATCAAGACGGTGGATCAGTTGTTACCCGGTTCAAACGCTGTGGTAACTTATGCTGAACACCTAACCTGGTTGGGAGCAGGTTATGTTGGGAGATTTGAGATCAACCGGTGTAAAAGCACCGCCTACAGACCAATCAATACTAAATTTTTCATTCATTCAGGACGAGTCTGATGAGCCAGAGCTTGATGGTGTTGCAGTGGGCCTCCTTACTGTCATTAGTGACCATGACACAAGTCCAGTTCACTACCACCCTGTGAGAATCTCTGTTGTTGTTGAAAGTGATGCCGTGGTTAGCCTCCCCAGACTTGGCGATGCCTTCCTGGTAATCTTTGGACTGATCTATGCACTACACCTCAGCTATCCCAAAGCACTGACAAACACTTGAATTCACTCAAAAGATTTTACTTGGTCTAGATAGTGGTAAACTGTCACCCAGGTTGCAGACCCTCAAGAATGACTTGGATGTAGAAACTCATCTGAAAGAAGGCTAAAGCATTATAAAAGGCTAGTTGAACATTATGTCCTTTTGTCTAAATAATGCCTCAAAAAGATACTGCACTACTTTGCAGGTGTTCAGCCAATAGGCCCAAACTACACAATATGCCTTTGTTCTCATTAATATGATGCAAAAGTAACACTAATGTTTTGTATGTTTTAATGTTTTTCTCAACCATTGTGGCCTGCGCAGGATGACCCTCATTTCACTGTGCTTTTGATACTGGTTAATGTATTAAATGTACATTTTAGAGTTTTAAGTGAAAATGTTATTACAGGCTATAGAATTTTTGTAATTTCATCCAAATGCCCTGTTGTCTTACTCAGGAATTAGCCAGGATGCCAAAAGCACAGTGTTTTTTCATTTATAGCTGTAATGAAAGAATTTCATTTTGGTATTATTTGATAATATTTATTATTGTTTTTGATTACTCAGATTATTTTCCTGACTATCTGATTAGTTTTCTGGTCAATATCAGAAATGTGTGATAAATACCTATTTCCAAGGGCCTTAAGTGACCAGGAACACATTTGGAAGGCTAGAATCAGAATTTTGAGTTTCTTCATAAAAAAGATTTTGTTATTATTAAATTACTATTTATTTTAATTAATAAATGTTTATTTATTTTTCTATTTAATTTTAACATTGCAGTGTGCTAAAAACGAGCAGGCAAGAAAATACTGTTCAGTAGCAGACGTTCATGACTTTTAGAAATATTAAGTTTGTTAAACTCAATGTAATTGAGGCAATCAATTGCCTCAAATATTTTAAGTAAACAAACTCAACATATTTGACTAAGGTGTACAATGACAACATAATATAATAAACATTGAGTTTTGTTAACATAAAATGGTGTGGTTGTGTACTTATTTTTTAAAAGTTCTGTGAACTTATTCCAGTAGTTTGAAAACTCGAAACTTTAAGTCATAATAACTAAAATGAATTGAGTTCCCTTCACAGAAAACTGTAAGTCATATTAACTGCAAATATTTGAGTTGAGCTAAATTAGTACTTTAATTTAACTGTTATCAAAAGGTGCAAGTAGCAAGTCACCTTTTAAGTTCTGGACATTTTTTTTTAGTTCTGGTAACTTACTCGGATTTACAGTGTAGGCAGAATAGGCTATAAAACTGCAATTCCAAAATCAGAAGTTGTAGCTAGATAGTTATTTAGTTTGCTACTAAGTCTATCTACTGTTTTAAATAAAACTTCTGTTATTCCCCTTGTGGATGCGAGAGACAGGAACTTACCATTTTCCTCTTAAAAAAACAAGTATTTTATTTAAATGATGGATTATGATAAACATTCTGATAAAAGTGTGGTAATGTACATTTTACTGTTTGAAAAAATATAGATTGTTGTATGAAAAACAAGCAGTTGCGTACGTTATTTGTGGTATGCTCAATTATATTAAAACAATAGTTTCATATTTGGTTGGAATCCATTTACCTTGAGTTGTTTTTGAAGGCCCATTTTTCACAACAGGCCATTATTCACCTCTGTCCCAGCCTGGAATTAACATTTTAGTATCGTCCAATTGTAGTAATTTAAACTGTTCCACCCCAAGCAACAAAAGCAGAAATTAACAACAACAAAAAAATCTTTAGACTGCACATAGAGACATAAATTGTATCCATCAGGTCATCTTAGTCTATGTAGGAAATTACCCCAAATTTCAAAATCACACAGTATCCCTTTAACAAGGTAGCTTCAAATTCAAATTCTGTATTGCAATGTAAAATTTAAGATTATTACAGTAGGCAAGCATTTTACTCTGTCTTCCACTTTTAATAAGTATATCATCAATCAACAATTTTCTATTAAGATATAACTACTTATACTCTAAGTATGACAATTAGATAGCCTACATTTTCCACCATTGTGCACTTGATGTTGTTTTCAAGGGTATTTCATGACTTGACGTCATTGAAAATGGTTCACTATCAGACGTTCATTGTAATAGAATTATTCAGAGCTCCATACCATTTAATCTGCTCTCAAGTGAAACATTTCATACAATTCCGCTTTGAATTAATGAACAAAGTAGATTAGTCTTTGCCTACCTTCAGAGGCACTTGGATACAGCTCTCAAGATTTGTTCACATGCAGTTTAAAAAGAACCTGGATATGAAGGACTATTTGCATAATAGGCCTACTACTCCTTGATCTGAGATTCTTCATTCTTTGTTCCAAAACTCTTGTTGTAAGCTCTTAGTCCAAGTAATGTACAGTCAGGTCCAAAATGATAGGGTCCCTTGATGAAAATTAGCAAAGATGATTATGAAAAAATATTACAGTTGTTCTTAGAAAGATTTTGTCTACATAGTGACTGGGACTTTAACTTCATCTGGATCTGTTGTCCAGCTGACCAATGTTCTGCACATCTGTAGATCATGTGCAGATCACTTCCTGTACATATACAGGCTGTACAGGCTCTAGAGTATGTAGCAAAGTGAGATAAACTCTGAATGAATGTCTAAAAGATCTCATAATGAACACAGAATTCTACATAAAAGAACCAAATATAATGGCATAGTATAACTGACATTTTCTCAGATGCGGCCAAAACATTACAGAGAACTGTCAAATATATGTTTAGCTCCAGACTTAGTCTGGCCAACTAAAGATCATGCAAAACGTTTGACGTAAGCAAGATTCACTTAAAATATAGAAATAAAATATGCTCCCACTGGCCTAATTTACAGTAGGCCATCTTTTGTGAAATATCCTTCTAATATTCTACATGCTGGTCCTTAAATCAATAGTGCATTCCTTGTCCATGTTTCCATACATTATATAGGTATATAGAGTGGATATAAAAAGTCTACACACCCCTATTAAAATGCCAGGGTTTTGTGATGTAAAAGAATGAGACAAAGATAAATCATTTCTTCACTTTTAATGTGACCTATAAGGTGAACAATTCAATTGAAAAACAAACTGAAATCTTTGAGGGGGAAAGAAATTACAAACTTTACAATAACCTGGTTGGATAAGTGTGCACACCCTCTTATAACTGGGGATGTGGCTGTATTCAGAATTAATCAATCACATTCAAACTCATGTTAAATAGAAGTCATTACACACCTGCCATTATTTAAAGTGACTCTGATTAACCACAAATAAAGTTCAGCTGTTCTAGTAGGATTTTCCTGACATTTTCTTAGTTGCATCCCAGAGCAAAAGCCATGGTCCGGAGAGAGCTTCCAAAGCATCAGAGGGACCTCATTGTTGAAAGATATCAGTCAGGAGAAGGGTACAAAATAATTTCCAAAGCATTAGATATACCATGGAACACAGTGAAGACAGTCATCATCAAGTGGAGAAAATATGGCACAACAAAGACATTACCAAGAGGTGGACGTCCCCCCAAAATGTATGAAAAGACGAGAAGAAAACTGGTCAGGTAGGCTTCCAAGAGGCCTACAGCAACATTAAAGGAACTGCAGGAATTTCAGGCAAGTACTGGATGTGTGCTATATGTGACAACAATCTCCCGTATTCTTCATATGAATGGGCTATGGATTTGGGTGGCAAGACGGAAGCCTTTTCTTACAAAGAAACACATCCAAGCCCACCTGAAGTTTGAAAAAATCAAGTCCTCCAAAAGCATGTGGAAAGATGTGTTATGGTTTGATGAAACCAATGTTGAACTTTTTGGCCATAATTCCAATAGGTATGTTTGGCGCAAAAACAACACTGCACATCATCCAAAGAACACCATGGTAGTGGCCGCATCATGCTTTGGGGCTGTTTTTCTTCAGCTGGAACCAGGGACTTATGAATAGTTCCAAATATCAGGCAATTGTGGCACAAAACCTTCAGGCATTCGTTAGAAAGCTGAAAATGAAGAGGAAGTTCACTTTTCAGCATGACTACAACCCAAAGCACACATTCAAATCCACAAAAGCATGGCTTCACCAGAAGAAGATTAACGTTTTGGAATGGCCCAGACAGAGCCCAGACCTGAATTGAACATCTGTGGGGTGATCTGAAGAGGGCTATGCACAGGAGATGTCCTTGCAAACTGACAGATTTGGAGCGCTTTTACAAAGAAGAGAGGACAATTATTGCCACGTCAAGATGTGCCATGCTAATAGACTCATACCCAAAAAGACAGAGTGCTGTAATAAAATCAATAGGTGCTTCAACAAAGTATTAGTTTAACCCTTTGGCGCGTACGATCACACTGGTGTGATCAATCTAGAGTGGTCCCTGGAGCGTACGATCACACCGGTGTGATTAGAACGTCATGTTTAGAACGCACCATTAGCATACCTAGCTACAAGTAACGTAACAATGGCTGGTAAAACCGAGCTATTATTTACTCACATTTAGCTCAAACAGTGTTTATAACTTTATTTCCTGATTGTAATTGTTTCAAGACCAAACTATGATATTAACCAGGTAGAAAGCATTCAAATCGGGACAAGAAGTGTTAGTTACGTACCAACAGACAGCCAACACTAATGCACAAAAACGAATTATATTAGCGACTACTACCGATCAAAACCATTGCAAAAACTTTCTAGAAGTTACGTTCCCCGTTGTATGCATTTTATATAGTTTATTCATTTTCACTGCACTGAATAACTGGTCATGATTTGTTAGCTAGCAGGCAGCTGATGTTTGCTAGCGGTTAGCTGACGTTTTCTAGCTAGCTACAGTAATAAATCAACCAACTTTTGCAGCTCTTAGAATTCGAGTCAACGAGAGAAGCTTGCAATGCAATGCATGTAGTGTTCCTTACCTAGCAAGGTGACTGTTCAAATGCTGGCGTGAGTTCAAATGCTGCAGAGTACTGAAGTCACGTGCAAAAAAACTCACGCTGGGGGGTCGGTAAGGAATATTTGAAACTCACGCGTGAAAAGGTTAAGGGTGTGCACATTTATGCAACCAGGTTATTGTTTTTTATTTTTTATTTTTCCCCCTCAAAGATTTCAGTTTGTTTTTCAATTGAATTGTTCACGTTATAGGTCACATTAAAGGTGGAAAAGGTTCTGACATGATTTATCCTTGTCTCATTCTTTTACATCACAAGTACCTGGTATTTAAACAGGGGTGTGTAGACTTTTTATATCCACTGTAAATGTATACACTAATACTATATATGCTTCCTATTCCACTTTCCCACTCCAAACCAGCTAATCCTTCGAGGCAAACCAAATCTTTTATCACTGCACAGCTTTTAAAGTTTTGACTGTAAAGCAGTCCTTGAGGGCGAGAATATACAAGCATCGGCTAGCTCCCTTACCTGGTATGGATCAGGCCTTGGCAAAGTCTACGGATTATTCCCGTAAAAACGAAACCGCTCTGAAACCACTCTCTCTTCATTCCTTTAGTGCATTCTCCTAAACATTGTGCATCTTTATTTTTGGAATACATGGAGGACAGTGGAGAATCATGTGGGCTGAACATGTTCACAACTCTGAGAGACCATCAGATCTCAGATCTTCCAATCCATTCCATTCCATTCTGTTTGCTCTTCTGTTTTATTTACTTCAGACTTCTCTACCCATCATAAAGGCCTCTCCAACAGAGGGCAAAGCATTGTTGAGCTGGTCATTACTGTGTGGCTTGATACTGCTCTTCGAATTTCACCTTGGGAAGCGCTTATTGTCCACCTTGATGGAAAATGACACTGCGGAGATGACCTTCTACCATATTCTTACAGCACTGAAAGACAACTAAAAAATGCTCCCTCCATACAGTATAAATTGCTTATTGAACATAGCTGTTTAAAAAGCCTCCTCATATTGATGTGGTTCCTGTTGAACAATTGGTGGACATCTATTGAGAGCCTTTTTGTGTAAAGTGTATTCATTGGAAGGCATTTCAGCAGTGACCATGTAACAATTCCTCGAAGCGTACTCAACATTCCACTGTAAATGCATTTTGCTCGTCTTTCCATTGATCACTGGTCCAAAAGATGTTTAGCACCATTCAATGAGACCGTGTAAGTGCTGGTTTTCATTCCAGCCAATTAAAGCTTTAATGAATTTCCACCTTGTATCTCAATGATAACAACTGTTGTTCAACATTTGTTCTTTTAAGTACGTTATGAGACTGGATGGGCAAATACTTAATTTATGGTTAAGGGAAAAACAGAAATATTCTTCATTTTGTGTTTGGTGACATTAGTTAAAGGCCTTGAGTATGTGTACAGAATATGTCTCGTATTGACCTAACCTTGAACAAAAAGCATTCCATGCCCAGTTATTCATTTAAAATAATCCAACCGAGGTGCCTCATGTTCCGACCAAGGTGCTTGATTCAAATATATTGATGGAAAATGCCAGATTTGTTCGTAACAGTTCAAATGTATTAATTAGAAAACATCTTACCGCTCTGCTGAGCCGCTCCATCCAGCCCTGGTCTCTGAACCGTTTCCTTCCCCAGTGGGACCGTGAGAGGGTGGAATGTTGATACCCGCCACCCAGCACTCCACAGCTCCTCTCCCTCCACATTGTGCCACCAACAAACAGGAAATGATAGTATTCTCCAAAATGTCCAACCAGGAACCTTTGTCTCTCACTGTTGAAAACAAGGCTTTTATTTCTGCTTTCCCTCTCAGCTCTTAGTGGGCCAAAAAAAAAACTATGCAGCTCCTCTGAGTGCATGCATTGGAAAGGAAGAAATAGCTGTTCCTTTTGATAGGGGAGGGTTGTCAATTATACAAACCAAAGGTAATGTATGTTAACTACACCCAGACCCCAGTCTCAGACACTCTGCAGGGCTACCACAAAACTACACAAGTGTCCTTACGTTAATTAAACATTTTTTTCCCGAAAGTGCATCTTCCCGTGAAAATCAACCCCACTTTTCCTGTCATTTGTGAGTCGAGATGCTCTCTGTGACTCGCAGCCCTTCTCAAGTGGTTGATATATTAAAACTTGAACTGATTGATTTAAGAATGCTGTGCCATCGGTGTCTTGATATGGTCGTTGACTAGATTTGAAGAGTCTCAGTCACTGAGCTGCAGACCAGGGATTGATAATAGCTTGACCACTGGGCCTATCTTATACATTCTTGTTCAGGAGGTCTTGTATTTAGTCCCTAGAGCACTTATGATGAATCTCAAACAGCAAGAGAGGATTCACACTGTGGGTGAATGGAAGGTATTTCTCAATCCTCAGGACCTCATGAATACATTCAAAATCTAACTAACTACTTTGGCTTAGTGTGGAATTTGAAAAGTGGGATGAGGCCATTTATTTATTTGTATTCCCCAGATCTTTGCCACACTCTTAAACACACTGATAGCAGGGAGAATAATCTCAGTCTTTCAGCTGTAAAGTGGTGTGCACAAAAACCCAACAGTAATGTATTCTGTATTGATTGATGGTTGCTCCTGCAGTGCTAGGTATAAGACACCAACATTATAATCACGCAAAGATTCTGGACTGCCCACAATAAAATCATTGTGCCTTGATTTAAGTTAAACCACCCCCCAACCCCGCCAGCGGCACACAACAGATGATCTAAGCTTCATATCAGTTTCCTTACAACAATCTTTGCTATTCTGACAAACACACATAGATGTGGCTTTGTCGCCACAATTTGGGAGGTTTTCTGAATTAATCCCAATTATCATTTAATGAAACATAATATTGAAATCTAAAGTTTTACCTTTTCGCATTCTCTGTTATGTATATATTTAAATATAAACTTGTCAATAGACGTTGTCCATATTCAAAATATCAAATACTAATTTATTTCCTATTATTCTGTATGAAACAGACACATTAATATTATCGTCAAGTCTGCATGATATCTGATAAAGATTCTGCCACTGTGAACAAATAATAAACACTTTCATAGCCTATGTGCAACGTTACATTTTTATTTGAAAACATTGTTGAGATTTTCAAAAGTGGTAGATTTTTTATATTATGTAAAGGTTCGGTTTCATGTACTGCTAGAACATTACGTCCCTTGAAGCCATGTGCCATGTAAGGCAATAACCTAAAAAAAAATGTGTTTGTTAATAATATTATTCTTGTTTTTGTTGGTAATATTAATCGTCCCATTTGAATAATCATTTCTAGAAGGCATAAGACCCAGTAGTCTGTCACAGCAGGGTTCAACATGAACGCCATGAAGCAAAAATATAGATTTAGATTACATTTAATTTTATACTGATTGTTATGAAGTATGTTTTTCGGCCTATAGGATTGATCGATGTAATACATAACCTGTAAATTACAGAATTACTTGAATTTCCTTATTTGCATTTTGAATTATATATAAACAACCAAGGCAAATTGTGCTTTGTTGTAAGTTATTTGACAATTACTGTGTGTGAACTTCATTGAGAGAATGACTTCAATTTATTGCAAAAATCATAGTGACCTTGGCTATCAATCATTGTATCAGGGTATCTAATGTAAACGGGGGTGTCGCATGGATAACATGCCACATCTGGTCACTCCGCATTGTTGCTTCTTGGTTACCAAGTGATTTATTAGAGACCCTTCTGTGCAACCACTGTGCTACCACCTAGGTCTAAACAAAAGACTAACTCCACGGATCACTTCAAGTTACATTTTAAAATGTCTAAGTTTCACATATAAACTAACGAAAAATCTTACAATTTAACTTTACTGGCACAAAAACCAACCTGAACGAGAAAGTCTGGTTGGCTCAGTTAAAAGCACCATCAAGAGGGAGTCGTGTTTGCTTTCATGACCAATTTATTGCCGATGAACATATGGCCAATATTTTGTCTCACGTCATAGCAGGGGGAAAACAAACATCATGCAATGTTAGCTAGTCAGCAAGAGCAGAGCCACTTGGCCAGCTATGCAAACGCACTTGGACAATATCAGAAGAGGAGCACTTGCTTTCTGGGTATATAAACCACATCAGGCTTATCTCTGCACGCACTCCTGACTCCCATTTGGAGATATTTCATTAACTGCGCGCTGTCTTAAGGCTACACCGCTCAGCCCCTTCCAGTCTACAGTCACCAGGTGAGCGCAATAGCCTATATGATATTGATAATAATACTGGGTGTCTTTTTCACGCGGTCTCTGGGTTTGTTTGTGAGTGTGCCTGCTTCTCACTTTTTTTCTTACACCAAATCAAGGATGTCATGGGATACAAGTTCATGTGTTTTCATTCGTTTTTGTAATGCTGGCTTGTATTGCATTTAGGATGTGCCTAAGCTTGCACGTGTATCACCACAACGTCTTTTTTGTTTTTGGTTTGATGTAGGCAATCTCTAGACATTTCCCAAAATATTTTGCATTTAACATTCAATTCCTGCATACATAAAATAAATAGTTAAATCAATCTCGTGTCCATTGTTCCAAGTTGAATAAACAGTTGTTTTCAGTTGTCTTCCTTTCAAGGCTGTCTGCATTATATTGAGAGAGGACTGTACAGTATTATGCTATGGTCAAATCCATGCAAAAGGTAGGGTTATTCTTGCGTGAAATAAGATGATATACTTTCTGTGTAAAAGTTGAGAGAGCAACGTTGACACAGGCCTGTATTTGACGTCGGCGTTTTCTCTTGTAATTTCACTATTTTGTCAGTAGAGTCCGCTAGAGCATTACAGATACTTCTCCAGCGCCAGTATAACACTCGTATATAAGGACACAGACAGTAGGCATGTTTGGGTAATGTTAGTAACTCCAAAGCAGTGTGTTGCTTGTTATAGGTGATGATAATTCTTTGGGAAATGTTACGGAGTGTTTCTCGTAGAGTCGATTTTAAGCAGGTCGCGGTGACTTACGCAAATGATTTTATTCACTCTGTGAGATGTTGAAAGCGGGAAGTTATTAAAAATAATAAACCGTTTAGCAATTTGTCTCAGAGAAGGCGATAAAGGCCTTGCACACTAACAGACTGTGCAGCATGAAATTCACCGTTACAAATACACTGATGGTTTAACAAATGAAAGCATATCCTCCGGGCACCGGCGCAGCTCTAATCTCGTTGTGACATGTTTAATCATTAGAGGAAGGAAGACGAATAAAGGCATTGGGTTTGCCCAAGAGCAAAAGGTGCTTGGATTTCTTGAATCAACTCGCTAAAAATGATTTGTGCCTCTGGCACACCACCCCGGGACATGGCTTATTCCTATAAATAAAACGGATTTACGGACACTTTTACCTGCATATTATATATAACCTTTTAATCATAGAGGGAGAAATCGGTTTTGTCACTTTTTACATTTCTCATGAGTAACTCGAGGCAAAAGGGGTTACCTTTATCAAAGCCTAACTGCCAGCCTGAGGCAAACACACTGAAATTCAACGATTAAAGAAAAGAATGATCAACGTTATTATACAAATCGTCCTGGGGCGTTGTTAATGCATTCATTCGGAAGATTTATTTAATCACCTGTATAAAAGACCTTTCTTCATTCATTTGTGAACAACATTTTAGCTAACATTTGGGGAGATTTTGGGGAGAATTAGGCCAATCTATTCGTCCGACGGCCTTTTTTGATTAATTTGTAAATTAATTAACAAAAGATGGTGAATTCATATTTCTGCAGTACTGTAATATTGTATTGTAATTATAAGCACGAGAACAGTCTCGCAGAATAAGTGGTTTACAGCGTAACTTAGCTCATATTCTTAAAAAACACAATTTAACGAATCCAATGTTTTTTTCCTGTGTAGTAGGCTTATAATTATTTATATCAGTCGAATATTACAGACCTTTATGCGTGCTCCAAACAATGTTGAAATTGCTAGGAATTCCCGTGTGAATTTAAAATGCTCTGTTAATTTATTGTTTAGAGTGTATCCATTCCATTAGCGACAATTACACTCAACTGTGAAGTAAATACAAGCCACACACACTGAATATAATCACCAGAGCTGGAGCTCGAGCTCTATCTGCTGTAGAGCGCCAATTGAAAACAATAGCCGGTGCTGCATCTTGATGTTTTTCTATGCAGTTAGTTCTTCTCCACATCAACACTCTCTCTGTCCGATCATTACGGGGTCCGACACCCACCCCCGAACTTCACCCCTGTCTACACTAAGCCTGTGTTTTCATCAGCATCCATACCTTTAACGATTTAAATAGCACAAGAGAGGTGATTCACTACCTTATTTCTATTATTTAATTATGTCATTATTGATTTTGTATTTTTAGTATTTACGTCGTGTTTGCATTAATGTGTAGGCTATATGATCAACCAACCAAATGTAATATATACAACTATATTTTAACAGTTGTCACGAAGGGGCATGCCTATCATTAGGCCTACATTGGTTACTGTTACCACTGCAATTTGCGAGCTTTTTATAAAATGTTCAAGTCTCAAATATATCACTTATTGCCTAGAAACGCAGCCGTCAAGTAAACTGAACCTGATTTGATAAAGAATGTCACGCACTGCATAGTCAGAGTGAAAAGGCAAGAGGCCTGTTTGAGCTACCTGTGAAAGTAAACAGGTAAACACAAGGAGATGGCTCTCGAAGTGAAGTACAGCCACTTAGCCTGTGCACATTTACCTCTTCTTGCCGAAACCCTCAGTTCAATTGTTCAAATACATCCCCAATAACTGCCCACAGACCGCGCTCGAGCGCTCCAACTAACACCAGCGCGCGCTCTCATTTTGCCACTAAGAAGCATGGACAAGCGGAATGACACGGCTGGTAAGCCTATACTGTTTCCCGCCTATAGTATTTCAACCTAGCCCAGGCACGACTATAAATAATGCATCAACTCAATTTTTGCAGAAAATAAAACTAACTCTTTAAAATAAGGAGCCGTTCCATATTTAATGTGATGATAAGATGTGCACATAAGCACTGGAATAAAGTCCACGAGTGCAGGATACATATTGTTCTTGTTCACCGCACACAGAGCGTGGTTGATTCCGCGGAAGGTGTCCCTCACACGTCGAATATTTAAAGCATACTCGGCAGATAGGCTAAGGTCAGGCAGGAACATCTTAGCTTCGTCACAGCTCGGCTTTGCCCAAACCCGTTTAGTTCAATGGAGCCACTGTGGCTAGTTGAAGCAGTGTGATTAATTATATATGCCAAAACTCTGGTAAAATAGTTACCTCTTAGGGCAGGCGTACTGCTATCTCCATGAAAGGAGGAATAAAGCTACTACCAAATAGTGTTAATGTGGACTCATAATAATTATTGTTATTATCATTATAACGGCCAAATAATATATATTTTTTATCCTACTAATAATACATATTTACATTAATATTTATTTTTTGTTAAAAAATAATGTACAGTGTTGACATTATCATACAAACCCTTTGTGTTTAAAAAAAAAAAAAAACAGTAAACGGTGGGGCTTTTGTTAAGGAAGATTGCATCTGAAGGCGAGAGGGTATCCCACAAACTTTGTACACCCGGTATTTATTGAGCCGGTATTTATTGAGCCAGTAAAGTAACTGGCATGTTTAGGCACTAGAGAAGATGTTTTGACACCTTCCTCGTCTGCACCCTATGAGGGAGCAGAAGGAGAGTTATGTGTCTGTGTGCTCAGAGGAAGGACTTTCCTTAATATTGTGCAAGGATTCGGGATTGAATGAAGAGATAGTCCATTGAAAGCAGTTGAATGCCATGACAACTAGGAACAACCTCAGATTTATTCCAAACAGTTAGAAAGCATTGTACAGGGGCGTCAATCATCCATTATTTCGCCCCTGAAATAAATGCAAAAACTGCTCCCGGACAAAAGCTTCCAACGGGAGCCGGACATTTGTCTACATTTCCTCTATTGTCTGCAGCTTAGCAATCGGTTTGTATTTGTGTTTGCCCGGTCCGACCACCCAGGATGCGCAGAGGACCTGCTAGAAACGTGCAACATTGTCACCCACATCACATACTAGATAGGAGGCAGAGGGGCAACGACAGAGGGAATGGAAGCGGAAACAAATCTTGAAGGGAGGAAAATAAACTAATCTAGAATGATACTTTGCTTTCTACGAAAGAGGTGACAGAGCATTTATTAAGCACGTCGAAAGAGCCTTCACAAACAATAGGCTACTCTGCTGTTTTCTGGGGTAAAAACAAAAGCAATTTCTTTGAAAATGATGTAGCCTAGTTAGGAAGATGTGTTAAAGTTAAAGTTCGTTGAGCATGAGAGAATGAGTTATGTTAAATTCAATGTAGCAGGTTAGAATAGCATCGTTTTCAAGAATAGGTCATAGTTCCACTGCCCACTGTAGACTTTTCTTATTGTCAAATTATAAATATCTAGGCTATTATTCCGATGTTATATTATTATTGTCATTATGCAATTATATTGTATTATTGTCAGTATTGATAGTAATATAGGCTTTTCCTAATTATTATTATTATCATTGCCCTTATTATGTCGACAGTCCGATCGATGTTTTCCAAACAAATAGACTCTGATATATTTAACTAAAGCCCCTTGTCCCAAAGCCTAAACCAAAATATTGACTCAAATGTTTTACATAAATTAGTGTTGAAAATTCAAACAATATCTTACTTGAGAGAAAATTGAAATGAATAGGCCATCGAAAGGGGAATCGTTCAGACCAAAGTTTTGCACCAACAGCAAAAAAAAAAAAAACGTTTTCAGTTTATTGATTCAATATTTTATATATGCGGAGAGTATAACGGGAAAGCTTTTACTGGAGCAATTTGTTAAAACGCGCTTTCAAGTATTCGGAGTATAAAGCTACTTGGAGGTCCTTTGTATGTAAATAGGGTGTAAAAAAGGCCCTCCCCATCTTTGTAATTAATTGACACGTTATACCACTCATCATGTTCTGAAGCACCAATGGTAGAGGCTCGGATCTCCCCAAAACCCACAATTTCACATCTGCAAACACTGTCTTCATCCACTTGACTCCCAAGACCCGCCCACACGTGGCCAACCTTTTGCGTTTTTAATGCTTTTTCACTGCAGGTTCATGTGTTGAGACCAACCTTATATGGACTGATCGGACCGGTAATGGCTTATTTCCCCCTAGCACCCAGCAGTAGCACAGTATCCATGAGCCAGATATAGCACTTCAGCCACTTTGGCATTCTTCCTGGACTTACAGAACTGATTCCTACTACTTGGTTAGGCAATGGTTATCGACAGAGGCTCATGATTTGCTTTGACTAGTTCAGCGTAAAACCGCAAAGAGATCTTTTTTTCTGAACAGCGATTGTGTTTTGTGTTTTAAAACAGCGGATTGGCAAACTGTTACAGCAACATTCCATACATTTCCCCAGAATATGTCGTTGACCAACACAAAGACCGGCTTTTCTGTAAAGGACATTCTGGACCTCCCTGACACCAATGATGAAGAAGGATCTATCACTGGACCGGAGGAAGATAATGAGGGATCGGAGACGACAAAAAATACTGGAGTTTTGGTGCAAAGTCCGTTAGAAAATGTTCAAAATCTGCCTATAAAGAACCCCTTTTATGATAGTAGTGACAATCCTTACACAAGATGGCTTGCAACCACGGACAGCATCCAATACTCACGTAAGTAAGCCGATTATTTTTAAGAATCCTACATTAATTTGCAATGCACATCTTGTTAGTGTTATCCAATGTATAGCCTTCTTGATGGAATGCACAATCTTTATTCCTTAGTGTCTGTGATCAATGATGCCTTTGACTAAAGTGCAGCATTCGTCTTTATTTACCGTCCGTTGCTGCGTTTGACTTAAGACGATTGCAGTTTTTAAGTAATTTTATGCTTACATCTGCTCTACTTGCACTAAAAGTGCATCGAATATGATTGATGAAGTCTTGTAAATGTATCGAGTACATCGCGATATAATATCGGCTTTAAAAATATGACCCTGTGTGTGACATTTTTGCATGATGATAATTTCTAAACTGACAATGGATGATGTTTGCTGCTTCAGTGAATCACTTTCAGGACTGATAAGGATATTTATTTTGGGTCCCAAAAATAATATGAGCAAATTGTATCTTGGCTGTAAAACCAAGCAAACCAATCTAAACAAAATGCATTCCTTTAAAATTGTGATTTTATAAAATCACATTAAATGTAGCGTTTCGATGTGTGGCAGGTGCACCTCAGTGGAGAAACCCCTTTTAACGGTTGCATTTTGTTTCTCCCACTTAGTGCATGGTCTTTCAGCTAGTTCCCAAGACTCAGCCAAATCCCCGGAACCCTCCGCAGACGAATCGCCAGATAATGACAAGGAAACTTCAAGCAACGGCAGCGACTCCGGTAAGAAGCGAAAAAGAAGAGTGCTGTTTTCCAAGGCACAGACGTACGAACTTGAGCGTCGGTTTAGGCAACAGAGATACCTTTCCGCACCAGAGAGAGAACACCTCGCGAGTTTGATTCGCCTGACACCAACTCAAGTGAAAATTTGGTTCCAGAATCATCGGTACAAAATGAAGAGAGCGCGCGCTGAAAAAGGTATGGAAGTGACCCATCTCCCCTCTCCCCGGCGGGTGGCCGTGCCTGTCTTAGTCAGGGATGGAAAGCCTTGTCATACTCTTAAAGCTCAGGACTTGGCGGCCACTTTTCAGGCTGGATTCCCCCTCTCGGCGTATAGTGCCCAGACCCTTCATCAAATGCAATATAATGCTCAGTACTGCGCCGCCACCACGCCACAATTCCCTTCAGCACATCACTTGGTGCAAACGCAACAGTGGACTTGGTGAACTATAGTAGAGACTGGCGGGGCTGCCTTGTAGGAGCACGATAGGGAGTCCACTACAAAATAAAGACTTTTCCTTTTTGCAGCTTGACCCATATCTCCCATTTTTTTCGGGGCTAATGTGTGCGCCGTGTTTACATGTTTTCGTTAAGAGAACTGGGTCCAGCCTCTCCCTAGATTTAAGAATGTCAATGCTCTTGTGAAATTTTGTAAAGTATGTTTGTGTGTTGTAGAGATGTTTTCTTTTTGTCCTTCGTGTTATAAGCACGTACAAAACCACTTTATAATTATAGAAGATTTTATTTCTTGCTTATTTTACAATGGACCGAAAATATTTATGGCCATGAATAAACAATGGCAACTTTTAGCTTTTTTCCCTTTGTTTTTGTTTTTGTAAATACTTGTGGTAATTGTTTGCAACCCAGAAACATTTCAGGATCGTATAAGTGGAGATATACATATTTCCAGTTCAAAAAAAGAAATAAGGATTTGTAGCGAAAATGTCATGACTGTCGAAACAGATCCTATATGATTTTTGTGAATAACAGGCTTAAATCGCGCGCTGATCGGGAAATATCCCGATTTTTTATAAGGATTTTAATAAAATGCTGTGTTACAGAAATTAAGTTTTGTTTTGCCTGTCTTAACTTTACGTCCTACTGGATATAGGCCCAGAGAACATATAAGCTAATGATAAGATGCACGGCAGCCTACGTGTTGCGTAAAGTGGCACTGAAAAGGGGTGAATTTATCTTTCGCGCACTTCAATTCTTTGGGTGGGTTTTAGCCTAAATTAATCCGTGCACATTTTCTGAATTCGGACACGTCGGTAATAAGGAGGCTGAAGTCACTTGTGAAATGGGGCTAAAATCCACTCACTTAATATAAGAGGGCTTCTTCAGCTAAGAAGCTTTTGAGTCAAAAGCTCTCCTTTTCAAGGTCCCGAACTGCTTTCGGACTGGGATGTGAAGTGGTATATTTAAAAAATGGATTTAATGCAAATACGTTTTGATTAAACGCACGTTTTAATGCAAGTTATTATTGTTAAAAATATATATATAAAAATCGGCCACGTCACGTAGTCTTCAACACCACTTACTAAGTTATCCTGCTATGCCTTCGCTTTTTGTGTGTGAAGGCTTATCGATTGAAGGGCTGTGGATGTTGGCTGTGTTCATTGAGTTATTTTAAAAGAGTGTACCTGTAGCATAGTGCGGTAGACAAAATGGGTACCAAGTAACGCACAGAGCGCATTGCAGACCAATTCTGTATCTTGGGTAAATATGATTACCATTGGAAAAATCTTAACTGCATTGTGTTTATCCCAGCAACTAAATCTTATGGAACAGATGTTAGAGTCGCCTTCACTATCATTAAACAAACAGCGAAATTGACACGAATTGCTAATTATTTACAGAATTCTATCTCAAGGGGCCACCGCTTTTCGTCCAGGCTACAAGTCTCAATTTGTTTTCTTCAGAGAGGCTATTGTTAACATTAGCAAGGGGTGTTGGTGACATTCCATAATATTTGTTCGTTGCTCTAAAATAAATTATTAATGATGTAGGCCTATTATATTGTTCACATACTTTGTACCTATTTCAAATTTGTTGTTTAGGCTATAGGCTATAAAATGTGCTTTACAATGGAAATAACCTTTCTTCAATCGCCTGTAGATATGATTTCAAACAGAGCTATTTGGTGGAAGAAGAAACCCATGTCGATATAATTCGGATATTTTAAAGGGGATTAGAACTATGAATGTGGAAAATGGGATTTAACTATTATTTATCGCTTTAAATTTTTATTTTTTATCTGAACAGGTCTACGGTTTTCACCCCGGGCAACGCTCGGTGAAATAAAAACGTGATCTAAAAATATTTACTAATGTCAAGTTAAAACAGACTACAACTGGACAGCTGAAATAGGCTACAAAAATACTTTCTGACACTCAAGCAACCTACGGAACACAAAGTTGACACCATCCGAGTCCGCTTAAGTCAATAAAACATGCTGATTTCTTTGTGACAATAACCCCGACGCCCCGAGATTTACCACTGTGACCAGACAGTTTTCTGCAGTCTATCGTTGCTCAATATACAGTATACCATATAAAAAGCACAAGGCCTTGGACCAGTTGTCGTGGATGTTAGAGGCGTGCATATTAACGAGGAGCCAGAGTGTGAGTGTAGGCAGTGTGGATAGAGGGACTGTCAGAGTTTCTTGGTGCTATTCAGTTCCTTTATCTCGACCAGTGGCAGTGCATCCCCGAGTCAGGGAGATGTATCCTTTGGGTTTTTGTCGTGCCTGTCAGTTGGTGCCATTGTGATCCTTGTTGTACACGTTGTATCCCATATGGACAGCTGGGCTCGGGCAAGGAGAAAAGGATCCCTCACAAAACTCAAATTGTGTCCAGCTCTCAAATAAAGCATTGTTGTCTCTCAAAGAAAAACGAATTAAAAATTCGTGCTATATATATTCTGGAAAAAGAACCCCCATTCACAGATAACAGGGAGTCCTTCTTCCTTGATAAAGCTATGCTAACAACAGCCCTCTCTCATTTATCTTTATCGCTCTCTCTCCCCCTCGATCCTCCCAGCTCAAAGAGTGATTATTGTCTGTCCCCTAAAGTGTGCGGTCACTACGAGCAAAACTATTTTAAAACTCCTCAATTCGAGCACTCTAATTTCCTGTTAGCTTTCTCTCCGTGTCATGGATAGCATATTCCTGATCTCCATGGAAAATATCTGACTTTATTTGTATATGGTGACACGAGACAAGACACTCCGGAATTTTGGAATCTTCATGACATAATGATTTCCCGTTCTCTTTTCCATGCGTTTCCATTCGTTTGAAGACCATTTACAGGCTACACGAATGCATACTAATTATATGCCTTGTTTTAGAGTGTAAACCTGTAGTGGTCAACAGTAACATAACAATAATGAATAAAATAGGCGTACATATATGTAAAACAGAGCCCGGGATATCCGTTATAAACATAATTTGTTTTCTTAGGCTTTCAACTTGGTTAAATGTAGGCTTAAAAGTCCCGATAGATCTAGGTAACAAAATAAATAACGTTTTTCCGTTGTCCTTGGCAGAAATTACGACAAATATAGACTATTCATGCATTTACCACTTTATACTTGAAATAATTACCCCTCCTGAGTTGCTGAATAGCACAGCACACCAAGATGAATAATTGGACATATTGTATTTCCTAGGTCAGAGCGCGGTATTATTAAGCCTATTAATATATCCCAAGAGCATGTGCAATCGATCACAAAAATACTATTACATATCATATCATATGTTCATTGTCTTAGCAAGTCGATTTTTTGTGCGGATATGATGCACACCTTAGACCCAGGTCGAAGCCGTTTCCATGAGACACATGCACCATGTTCCCATATTGGTTCTTATATTCTCATAAATACGAATGTATGCAACTTTTCAAAACCAGACTAGTTGCACCACTATATTTATCTAAAATTGCTTTTGGATACAGTAGTACTATAACTCAAAAATATAAAAAATAACATATTTTTGTGCACCATAGCTCACCCCGTTCATAATGCTATTATGTGCTTTAGAATAGAATACTTCAGGAAATATACACTTGGGAGTCTGTGGATCTTCGTCATCCTGACAGTTTGAACCTCGACATAAATCATTCTGTATCGTGTACATCTCCAAATAAACGAGGATTTCAAAGCTATAATAAGCGGGGCTTTCATTTAAAGGAAGCAATCTAGTTTTATTGCCTTAAAGAAGATCCAGATTAGATTCGCCATACTGCAGTGGCACAGTGCAGATATTGAAGAGAGAGGATCGGAGAGAAAGACATAAATCGGAATTCCTTACACAAGAAATAAACAATGACATCTTGTTGCCACTAGATGGAAGCAGACGCCTATAGTTTAAATCTATATTGCACCCTCGTTCTCCAAATGAAGGCACAGGCTTACAGTATCATAATTTCATACATGAACACATATATGGAACATCTGATAAACAACATTTAAAAATCTTAACTGGTAGATTTTAAAAAGAACAATAAAAAAAGTAATGCTTAAATAGGTTGAAACAAAAAAGCTAAATTGCATTTATTCCAGTAGGCTATTATATTGCACCTTATATTACACTTCCTATAATTGCGAGTGGGTGCGGGCGAGAAAGAGCGCTAGAAGACAGAAATGGAAGACCAAATCCGCAGTGTGGCGCAATTGGTTTATGAAATAAAATGTTTACGAAAATAGTTCACAATTTTCCAAATCATGAATTGGTATTTCTGATTATTATAACACTGAAAATATCTACACGCAGTTACAACGATAATACAATTATATTCTTAAGAGATTCAATTATAATCTAAGCCAAATTAGTTTTTATAATATAGGCAGATTTTTTAATAACACGCATTCAAATGTTATTAACCACATTTGCAAATGAACCAAATTACACTCATTGAGAAACACAGAGTTGGGAGACAAAATCCGCAGTGTGGCGCAATTGTATTATGAAAATAATTCTAACGAAAATAATTCACAATTTTCCACATGATTATCATTTACATTAAATGAATTGAAATTTTTGATTAATCTACCAGTAAGAATATCTAAGGGTATTTTTCGGCAATCCATTTTCTATACATTGGTGAAATTTAAATGATGATGATTAAATATCATATTTTGATAGCTGCCTATATATAATTTTTAGCCGTGGAGTTGTAATTCTGGAAATGGAATTCTGGAAATGGAATTCTGCAAATGGAACAATGTGAAGTTAATTATTACATGTATAAAAATGATATTTTACTATGACAACATAATCGTTTTCCTCCCTTTTCCATTCCTTTTCCTCGTCACCATCCTCATCATTTTAAACTCACAGCAACCGCGCCACGCTCATACAAACGATTGCATCCAGGGGGGGCTATTTGCGTTTAAGCAACAACAAAAGCTTCCATTTATAACAACCACTCCACAAAAAGCCTCTGAGTCTGCATTTGGACATAAAGTCGAATACTCTGGGAAATAACTCTTGATTTAGCCAGGATAGGTAATCCATCAGTTAAAGCTATTTTGCCCCAATGGATTTGTGGCCTGTGGACTTGTGGAGCTGGTGACTGTAACAAATAGCGTAGCTAACTTTAGGTAGGCTAGCTTCTACAAGGCCATACCTAAGACCGGAAATACTGTGGCCATGAGTCTCAGCATGGGGATCCATCTTTTGTTGAGATAGATATTGTATAACTTTTTAAACATTAAAATGTGTCTGGAACAGTAGCCTATATGTAACTAATACCAGTTCTATACAATCCTCAAAATGACTAAATGCTGTAACCACACAAGTATACTCACATTGCACACCAACTGCACACTGTCTGTAAAGCCCTTCTGCACAATCCATAGACTATCTAACCTAGTTGTTAACATATTGAAGTCGTTCCCATCTAACACAGTCATTGTATTGGCTAAACCTAGTGGTCCATTAATTTTACAAAGAGCTAGAAAGGTTTAAGCACAACTGAAATTAATAGGATATTTTTCTAATTTGCTCTTCCTAGGCAGTATTTGCTCCTTCTCTCCTAACCTCTCCTTTATTTTGCTCTGCCTACACCCCCCTTTTGTCTCTTGCCTTCTCAAACTTGTTGTTTGGCTGTATCTTTCCATTTTTCTCTGTTTCAAACCAGAAAGAAAAATCAGGGTCAATCACTGAACTGAAATAAAGCAAAGTCTTTGACAAAATATATAATTCTACACTTTAAATTCACAGTCAGTCAACTGTTAGGATTTCATGGATTGAGGCTCAATGTAAATGTAACTAGGCTACACAAAAATGGAGCTAGGTAATTATCAACACTGTCAACTAGCTAGCTTTGTGTGGCTTGGATGTTAGCCGGGGTCCAAATCACTAATTTATTTAATGAAACTGCAAGACAAGAACATTTGCCTACAATTTGGTTTGTGCATCAGTAACAACATTAGGTAGCCAGCTAAAAAGTCAGACAGCCAACCCTACTAGCTGAGACAAAAATAGAGCTTGTTGCACAACATAGCATAATCTACAGAGCTTGTTACAAAACAGTTATTGTTAAATACGTAATAACATGGGATTTATATAGCTACCTGTCACGTTTGGCATCTAGATTGGCAGTCTTTCTCTAACCTTAGTGTAACTCCTGCACCACAGCTACAACTCTTCTCACTGGCGATTTTAGCATGTAGCCTTACTCTGGAAATACAACATTTTTAAGGCAAGTCAGTGAAGCCACATATAAATAAAAGCACTATAACAGGTACAAACAGTCTTAAAATAGACTTACCCGAGAGCAAAGCCGTGGAGTTACCAATAGAACATAATTCACTGAATTTGTCAAACCATGGCTAATTTCAGTTAATTGACGGTAAGCAAATTCTTAAAACATTATAATGCATTAATATAACATAGCCTAAAATCATAGCCCACATAATACTAGCTGAAAAATAGAGCCAGATCAACACCTTAACAATGGAAATAGGCAATGGCCTAATTGGGAACGATGGGAAAGGAAAAAGTACAGTGGCCTAGTGACAATCAACCCAGTTGTGATTCACTTTAGATTAGATGCAACTTTATTGTCATTGAACAGTACAAGTACAGTACAACAAAATGCAGTTTGCGTCTAACCAAAAGTGCAAATAGAGGAGTGCAGAAAAAAATATGCTCAGGAATATGTATATACAAGTGGAATGAATAAGCGTGCAATACATATGGCAATTCTTACTGTGCAGTGGAAAATGTACAAATGTACAGAAAATGTACTGGCATTAAGTATAATGTATGTACAAGCGAGATAAATAGTTGTGGCAATTTTCAATGACATTCTGAATTTGTAATCGAGGTAAATTGAAGGCGTAAGGTAGCATGTGCAACTGAAATGCAGAGATGCAGTGATGAGGTTCCAGAGGTAGATGTGTGTAAAATGCAAGTACAGTGGCAATTCTAAATGTGCAATATGCAGTGAGGGCAGGGTTAAGGTGCAAATTAAATACAGGAATAGCAGCAATGAAACGTGACCTGAACAATCTTATCAGACTAGTCCAGTAGTGCAGAGGGTGGGCGTAGTTAGTGATGGAAAGTCACAGAGTTCAGCAGGGTTACAGCAGATGGAAAGAAACACTTGGGTTGCCATATCCGTGGTTTTCACGGTTAATTCGGGGGGGTCACGTAAAATAGTCAATATTGTGCACCAACAAACTTAGTGCTAGTTTTTAGGCATTTGGGCTGGTTTTGAGCAGTCGTTGCGTTGGAAATTTTTTCTTAACCTGGCAACACTGCACTTGACTAACTTGGCGCCGCGGACCTTTTTGAGGTGAAAGTTTTCCGATGTTTTAAATCATTTATATATGCTACGCTTTCTGTGGAGTAGCAGGCATGAATAGGCTAGGGCTTCATCAGCGATGACAGCTTTCAGACACTGCTGTGAAACAATTTCCAACACAACTACAGTAGCCTACTTGTGTTGAGTATAGCATGTCAAAATTCACCATTGCGCACCCATAGGTTTTCACTGCGCACCCATAGGTTTCCATTGCTTACATGACATAATCTGTCGTCACCCAAATGCGTCGTCACCCAAATGAATGCCAGAATAATCGTAGGGCTCATTAATTTGCCCTGAATGACGCTAAACCAATCTCCAGTTCTTCACCACGTGCAACACTCAAAGTACCTGTGAGCCAATGTTAAGTTAAAGCTAAAGCAACAATTTCATGAAACCAAGATCACTTGCCTGTCTGGCTTCACAACACGTCATCACGACGGCAATCATGCAACCAGAGATTACGAATTCTACAAAAGTCATGTTTTCAGTAGTTTAATTACTAAGTTCTTTTTTTTTACCATATTGTTTTCATAAGAATAATAAAACCTTACACATTAAATCAGACGAACAAATATTTAGCGTGCATTTTTCCCCCTTGTTTGAATTTTTCAAGTGAACCATGACGGAGGAGTTTTGAGAGCAATGCGTTAGTTTTTACAAGTTCTAAAACGCATTAACACACAAAACGAAGGAGCACGACGGTCGCTTTAAAGGGCAGATGTCTCTAACTGGTCAATCACGAGCTACTGTACGTGAAACTATTGTTTAAATCCAGATTTCACATGCTCCACCGCAAAATATGATAAAGAAATCTCACACATTTTAGACACGGCAGGCTCCCATCTACTTGAAATGATCCCATCCTTGTTTAGCCACTTTAGGCTTAAAAAGCAAAACCAGACACTGGCAAATTTAATTTCTGTTGCCCCTGGCTGTGTGTTGTATGTTTGATCCTTAGGCGATAAGGGCTACATCGTGAAAGTTAAATCAGCAGGGCTGCAAATCCTAGATAGCACAAATATGGTGGACATTTTCACGAGTTAAGCAGTCTACGAATGCTTTTACAGCATCTCGTGCATTTACAAACCATCCATGTAAGTTATTTGTAGTTGCTAGTACGAAGCGAAGCATATAAAAAGCATTGAAATGTATAATTACCGTCACTTTTTACTCTTTACAAGTGTTGATACAAAACTTAGATGTCAAACACAATTTTGACTTGCCAAGGTAGCAGCTACCAATAGGAGTGCAGCTACAGTACCTCTCCTTGCAACCTCATAAGAACTGCTAAGTAGTCTTACATGGCTGGAGTATATCACAAGTAAGAATATCCTTTGTATCTTTTATTTCTTAGTTGTATAAAATGACAGCAGCACTAGGCAGTTTTGTCAAAAACCTACACATTCTTCAATTCTAATGTGATTGAGCCATTAGATACTTTTTATTATTATTATTTATTAATATCTATGAATATTTGTTGAAAGCCATGCATATTTTTAATATTAGTTTTAAATAAGAATCCAAAAAAATAATATTTTAAACTAAGTTTTTAGGGCTCTATTTAGAGTAGACAAATTATGATTAATCAGGGATATTGACAGAAAATGTATTTTCTCTTCTAAACTAAGGACCTAAGAAAAAGTAGCCCAGGGAGAGAAAAGTAATGTTCCTAATTAAAACCCCAAAAGAGAGAAGATTTCTTTAAAGTAGCTTTCACTTCCAAAAGGTAATGCCAAAAAATGAGAGACCCCAGTTATATGGCATTCACACAATAACAGACATGCAAGGTAGGGCACAAACACTGGTCAGGGTATGTCTATAAAAAGGATGTCTACTGATGTTAGCTAACTTCTGTAAAAGCTAGTGTGACGTGTATAAAAATGAACTACTGTACCATACCTCAGGAATGACCTAGTACTATACACAAGGTGTGGGGTTTTTATAACTCCTGGAACTCTATCAGTTTCTCTTAGACCACGTACTGAAAGATGATTGGTTGCGTGTTAGGAGGTCACTGATGTCAGGAGTCAATGTTGAAATTATTCGAACCCTGAGTTCTGCAAATCCACATATTTCTGGGCATTGGGTGACGCTTGGGCTACATTGTTCGTTGAAAGTGCTGTTCCCTGGCACAATATAGTTCTGGGGCATATCACATGAATGCCCCATTTGTCTTCACTACCAGCTAATGGTAAATGACACACATGTGTTGTGTGTTATTATACACTATCAGTATATTTTTAATACATTGGAAATTAGATGGCTACAGTATGATCATACTCATGTAAAAGACACCAACTCTTTCATCACTAGCTTCTACAATAAAGCACAGGCAGTTCAGTTCAGGAACCTGGACAGCTCACTCCCTCCACAGTGTGAGGGCAGTATGGAGACCAGAGCTGCCTCACAACTAAATGGGGTTATGTCAAGTGGACTTGTCTTGGTTGCTGATGGGCAACACAACCAGGATGTATCACATTAGCATAGTGATAAATGAGGGAGTCGGGAGTTACTGTATCTAGCTAGGACACCGGTACAGAGTTTCTCTTTTGCTTCTGCCTGTCGAGCCATGTTTTCCTGCAGTTATGTTAACCAAAAACTACAGGAGAAAATTGCATTCTGTAACAGTGTTCCAGCTAGCTATCGATCAACCGCCTTCATTTCTCACCCTGTTAACATGCTCCCTTGGTAAATGGGTTGCCTGTTCTAATCAGGAGGCCACACCTGCACTTTCTCTGTCACCAGGTTCTCTCAGGCCTTCCTGATTACCTTGCTCAGTACTCACCTGTTTTTTTTTTCTCCAAGCAAATCTCGTACTGCTTTGGGCCTGCATGACGCCTGCCTCTCAGGGGCAGTTTATTTAGTCAGACATGGTTCAGAATAAGATCATTTCTTCTGTATGACATGGTCCTTTGCGGCTCCATCAGGGGTTGTTGTATCCACAATTGCCAGTATTTGAATCCTTCAAATATCTACTGGACCACCAACTACACAGAAACCCAGGAAAGAGGTGAGTTGTGACAAACATAATAAAATCTAGTGTGTGTTCAAATGGCGTGACTGTAAACTCTGTGGATGCCATATTGATATTCTCCAAGTTTTCTTTGTCATTTAAAAAAATAAAAAATGTGTGATCCACATAATAATAGTTTCTTTTTTTATGTTGCTCTCATGGAGAATTTCTATTGATTTGCACGTGAAGATATTCAGTGTTGTTATTGGTGGAATGCATAGCTTCCATATTTTCTATTTAAGTGCTCTTTTTTAGTGGCTCCTTTGTCTCTGTCTCCCCTTTCTCTCTCTCTCTCTCTCTCGCTCTCTCTCTCTTAGGCATATGTGGATGTTTTGTGCGTCTGGACGATTTGTGCCTGTGTGGATGTGTTGTTGTACGTGTGGGTGATTTATGTGTGTGTGGATGATTTTCTTGTACGCGTCAGTATGTATGTATGTTCTATCCCTACCAGGTTTAATGCCGGTTGGAACATAATACATCCATGCCTGCAAAGTGTATAAGAGCAAGTGTATACAAGTGGAGCCAAAATGCTTTGAGGAGCCTTCGGCCTGAATCCTCACCTGCTCAGAGAATGTCTGTAACCAAGTTATGCTCGGCTGTGTGTTCTAAATGCCATGCAGTGACGACCTGACACACAGTCTGAGTATCACAGGCAGCATGTGTGAGGATGGTGGGAGGATCCAGTTACAAATGCAGCAAAAGCGATGTTAGCACAAAGAGTGAGTAAGCACCAGAAGCCAGTAGTGCATTGTGTCTAGAAACACTGTTTCTACGAATGACATAGTTTCCGCATTCTGTATCGTGGCGTGACAACAGACACGCCATGTTACATTCCTGTTTGCACTGGTCGGAAAACACTGAGATCGCAGGATTGCCAGTTTGAGTTCTATCCTTGACATATTATCAAATTGTAGATTAACACAAATTGTTTTGAATGTCACCCCCCCCCCCCCTTGATAAAAAAGAGTAGTGCATATTTTATTTGAACCTGGTCTTTGTGTAAAGTGAGGTGAATGAAGTGAGAATTTGCTTTGCCATGTCTTTATTAAATGCTAGAACATTGAACTATTATGAGTAGCTTCTTTTTTACATCATTTGGCATCACAATCAAAAGACTGCCAATTCCAAGTATGACGTGTGAGAGGTGTATGGCCCTGAGCAATGGAGTATGAGAAAGGCTTCATTTTTATATACACACAGTAATTACATACAGTAAATTACATAAATGAATAACAAATACTGTTGGAAATCGAAATGCTTATAGTGCACATGGGCAAAGCTGTCTTTGGAATATACATGAATGTTGAAGGTTGATGTTAAGATGAAAAACAACTCTATTCATGTTCATCCAGTGGCTTTCAGTGACCCTGGACTCAGAGATGTCAGTGCTGCCCGTCTCTATGATGATAACTGTCTCAAGGTCTGAGTTGCTTGCCCTTGCTGGCTTCTTTAAGATTTCTAGAGCAGAGCACATCTACACTATTTAACCAGGGCAGCGTTCTGTGTACTTCAAACTGTAGTGACTGACATTCTTTTCAGACAATTCCAGGAATGAATTATTCTGTTAGAGAATTATTCATCTGGTTTAACGACAATTGATCGGTATCACGACATAACTGTTTGGAATGAATTCATTTGGGTAACTATTTGGGGGGAAGTAAAAAGGCCCTTACTGAGTAAACATCTTTGGTCTAGTTGTTAAATTCATACCTCAACTCACGTTGTATTGTTTTGTTTCTTATGCTCTCCTATGTTCTCCTTATGCCATGGCCAAACATTCATTGAATATTAATATTATTGTGTTACTACTATGCTATGAGCTAGACATCCACTTTGACAGGATAACAGTTGCGAGTATCTTTTAGTACTGAAATATGCAAACATGGGAGTCAAATCAGAGAGAAATGCTTAAAAAAAGGCATCAGAGATCACCTGAACATACAACATATCAGCTTGTATATTCTGCTTACCAAGCAAAACAACCAACTTCATCGTCTTCTTTCAGAGATGCAGAGTTGGTGGTTTTAGTGATACTGTCTGTGTATTAAGTACCTTAGCTCAGATATCCATTAGTTAGAAGTGCTGTCCAGAGAGAACCTGAAGTTGCTTACAATGAACACAATGTTTAAAAATAATAGGTTGAAAGCAAGTTTGCAAAATAGTAGTCTCTGAAAGCAATGCGCACTGGAGGTCTATCAAGAACCGGTATTCTCAAAATTGTTCTGAATGATGGTAAAATTCCACCTCCTTTCAATTAACTATGTATTCAGACTTCAGTTCTCTATGTATTTACTGGCTAATTTTAATTACCGATGAATAGTTTGTTATCTACATTAAAAATGGCATATTTTAGATTATAACACATAACAAGTATATTCCACAATATCCACTCCTGGATTAGATTTCTATCTATTCCAAAAAATGTTTCCTTATGAGGCTATAGTATTGTAATTTTTGTATGGTCTTATTGTCTTTTTCTTCTCTTTCTCAATGTTCCACCTTAGGACTTGAAATATCTTGTATAACAAGTACAGTCTTCCCAAGTAAGATGGGCAGTGGAGACTACGGCAACAGTCATGTACCAAGATTTGAGCATTTATGTCTCTCGCTAAATGGATTGTCTCACCTCCTTCACAAGATGAACCGGAGTTGCTTCAGATGCCAACAGTGTGAAGGGATGTTTGGATTTTCTGTTTAAAAATGACTACCCTCCTTCTGTCTACCATGGACACACTTTAATCCGAGAACAGTTTAACCTGTACCATGATAACAGAACAACTTTGAACACAGTGAGTGAAAACAGCACAGCTTGGAATGCTGTTCATCCAATCAGCATCCAAGATCCAAACAACTTGTTGTATAAAACAATAAAAAAAAAGTTTTAATGCTGTTAAATGTTTTAAGTCGTATATGTGAGTTGCATATTTAATCTGTCACCTGTTTGAAATTCATCAACCTCTTCATCAGGGTCCCTGAAAAAGTAACATTTGTTGTAGTTTGTTACTTTTATGACACATTCATTTATCTGTGTGCGATAGTTGTGAAATAAAGTTTTATCTGTATCGTTTTATTGAAATGCGTGTACTTTCTTCCCACAAAGTGCAACGAGTTTTAAGTTGGTGACCACTGAGAAACCATTTAATCGAAAGAAGAGAAAGAAAGCACTCTATGTATTCTGGACAGAACAAAAATTGACTCACATGAGCACCACGTCCTTGTTGTTCAGAATGCGTGTGCATATGTAGTCAGCAGCTTACGCGTACACTATTCATACAACCCTCTCCTGACCATGTACATGTGACAAACCTTTTATCAGTGGGATTTATCTAATTCCATTAAGAGGTCATCAAAATATTTGATGTCAATAAGCCCTCTGGAAAATGTCACACTTACCTGCGGAGTATGGCATAAGGTTATACGAGTGTCATGCTGTAAGATGGTCAAACATTTAAACATGAACTCTATCTCTCACTATAATAATCAAATTACATTATATTTATATATAATTTATATATATATCTCATGTTAAAAAAACAAGGACATTTACAGGAGCACCACAATGCCTAATCCACCCATATTGTACAAACTTTTTGCAGCACACAGTTTTGACCTACTATAGTAGCTATGTTGGTCTATTGTACTTCAAACAATGTGTAGGCAGGTAACCTAGAATTCAAACCTTCTCAAAGAGCCTAATTCATACTCTTCAAATGGATAATGGACTTTACAGTGTCCTGCTATTAAAATGTTTCTACAAACGAGTGGTTAAAAAGAAAACTGAAAATAAGTTGTTTAGCACGCCCTGTGGTGTGAAAAACTATTAGGATTGCGGTATTTATTATATATAGGTTAGGCATATTGACAATTTTTATAATAAATGTAGCATTATGGTATTGAAATTCTAAAATATACTTTAAGGTACATAGTTATTAATTTGACAGAGGTAATGCAAAATAAATGCACTGGTCAGTGTGCTTACATAGGAGAACAACAGTTTCAGGCGTTCCACTTAACTTTGATATGTTTTTTGGTCCTTAACCTGTTAAGTACATATAGTACAGTACACATGCTAACAGTTAAAAAAGACAGGCAGCAGATTTGTATGTCTTTTTGAATTATTTTGTCCAAAACACCACCAACTATTAAATTGGCCACTTACTGACACTCCAAAAATGTATTTGAAATAAATAAAAATCTCAACTGTATTGCCAAAAAAGGTTTAGGTTTCAGGAATGGCAGGCAATGCATTATTAGAAGACAAAACAGGTTACTTTCATATAATAATTGAAAAGGCAGTGGAATAGAATATAATCACAGTGAGATGTGTCATTCATTTTATACTTTACCTTGGCAGTACAAATCGTATTATTGTGGGAAAACCTCATTTAAGAGTATGAATTGGGCTGTTTGAGAAGAATTGAAGCCTGAGCAACCTACCTCTACACTGTTTGAACTATTGTAGTTGTTCAAAACCGTGTTCTGGAAAATCTTTGTAGAGCATGAGGGAAAAGCAGTGGCCATGTGAATTTCCACAATTTCTTTTTAATTTCCATTCACACCAGATTGCGCTTTTCTCTAAAATACATATTATAAGGCATTGGCAGAATGTCTGTCACTGGCATAACTATTGTAACCATTTATTTTTACATATGGCCACTCTTTCACTGTGCCTGTAGGCCATCCTCCAAACAGTTTTATACATATTTTGTTTTGTTACAGAGAAAATTGGTTTTCACATTAGCATGACCTCTTCAATGTATGAAAACAATCCATTGTGGAAATGTATCTAAGCATGTAATAAACTGATCTGAATCATTCTGGACCCATACATATTACACCAAAAATCTAAGTAAACAATTGAAATCCCAGGCTGTTCCAACTTGCGTGAACTTCATCACGGCAACTTACAATGTGACTCAGTAGTGTGTATGGCCCCCACTTGCCTCTATGCACTCCCGAAAAGGTCTGGGCATGCTCCTGATGAGATGGCTGAGGGTGTCCTCGGGGATCTCCTCCCAGACCTGGACCTGGGCATCAGTGAGCTTCTGGACAGTCTGTGGCATTACATGTCGGCATTGGATGCACCAATACATAATGTCCCAGAGATTCTCAATTGGATTCAGGTCAGGGGAACACGAGGGCCAGTCAATAGCGTCCAAGCCTTTGTCATCCAGGAACTGCCTACACACTCTGGCCACATGAGGCCCTGGCATTGTCCTGCACCAGGAGGAACCGAGGGCCCACTGAATCAGCGTTAGGTCTGACGATGAGAATTTCATCCCGGTACCTAACAGCAGTCAGGGTACCGTTGGCTAGCATGTAGAGGTATGTGCGACCCTCCAAGGATATGCCTCCCAAGGCTATCACTGACCCAAGGCTATCACTGTCATGCTGGATGATGTTGCAGGCAGCATAACATTCACCCCGGCGTCTCCAGACTCTTTCACACTCTTTCTCCAGACTCTTTCAGAAATCTGACACATGTGCTCAGTGTGTACCTGCTCTCATCTGTGAAAAGAATGGGGCGCCAATGGAGGACCTGACAATTCTGGTGTTCTCGGGCGAATGCCAATCGAGCTGCACGGTGCTGGGCTGTGAGCACAGGTGTGAGCAGAGGATATCGGGCCCTCATGCCACCCTCATGAAGTCTGTATTTGGTTAGAAACATGCCCACAGTAGGTCATTTTGTAGGGCTCTGGTAGTGCTCCTCCTGTACCTCCTCGCACAAAGGAGCAGATACCAGTCCTGCTGCTAGGTTGAAAACATCTTGTGACAGCATTTATAGATGTACCATCCTGGAGGAGCTGGACTTCCTGTGCAACCCGAATGGGCTGCAGGTATCACCTCATGCTACTAGTAATAACTGGTACACTAGCAAAACACAAAACTACAGAAGAATCAGTTAGGAAAGATAAGGAGAGAGAAATTGTCTGTGGTCACCTGTAAAACAGTTCCCTTTTTGGGGTTGTCTTGCTGTTGCCTCTCCAGCACACCTGTTGTCACTTTAATTTGCACCAAAACAGGTGACACTGATTCACAATCGCTTATGCTTCCTAACTGGACTGATTCATATCCTGAAGTCTAATTGATTTGGTGTTATATTGAGATGATTACGTATTCCCTTAATTATTTTGAGCAGTGTATGTTTTCACTTTAACATCCTTTTTTAATAAATTATATTTTAAAGGGCCACTGTGCAGAATCCTGCCTCTAAACAATAAAACAAGTTGCCTCCTCCTCGTCTTCCCTTACCAAACGAGACCAGGATATTTCTTGCTAGTGCAGAGTTGTTAAGGCTGGGAAGGATAGTACTGCGAATGTCTAAAGTGAGTAAAGGATATTAAAAGTCAATGCAAACTGATAGAGCAAGATAGTTTAAATGGTGAATATGTCAGTCAGTCTGATACATTTTGTAGAAAAAGATCATTTCACACATTAACTTAAAACATTAACTGCAAATTTCGACTGGTAATGTTTGCTTTTGTTTTATGCTAGTACTACAGTGGAAATGTGAAAATCATACATATTGCCCCTTTAAGTCTACAAAAAAACATCATCCGGAGAAAGGGCGGAATTGGGTGCAACATTTTTCAAATGTAAAATAGGGGCCCTGTTGGAAAAAGGTTGGGTTTAGAGTGTTCTGAAAGCTTTGATAACATGCTTGGATATATTTTAATATTAGATTGTAGTCAATGGCAAGCAGAATATGACAATACATTTTCTTTGTAACAAAAAATATCCCACCAATTGTTTGAGGGATTAACTTCATGCACAGACAAAGTTAAAAGCGCATGGCAAGATATAGCGCACGCATACTTCATAGAATAGGTGTTTTCAAAAAAATGCCGGCCAAACATGCTAACAAAACTAAGTAGCACATTGTTAATTTACTCAACAGAAAGTTTTGTACATGAGAATGATGAACTGTACATTTACAAATGCTATCAACAAGTCTAGAATGTGAGGCAGCAGGTCAGCCTAATCCTTCAGCCAATAAGGTGAAAACAGATCCTATTGTTTTGTCTCTGAGCAAGATAACCCACGAAGATAGTTAACCTTAATTGCTCCCAGGTAAGTTCTGTAAATAAAACGTGTAGCACATCTAGTCACCGCCAATCCTTTTGGTCTCCCCAATTGGAGGCAGGTGTCGGTTGTTGCCTCCAATTAGGGACCCTATTTAAGTTCCTTGTTTTGCTTTGCCATTGTGGTTCATTTTGGTTTTTGCCTTCAATGGAATATCCCATGTCACTGGTTGCTGCTTTTGCTTTTGCTTTTGCTTTTGCTTTTGCTTTTGCTTTTGCTTTGGTTTAAGTCCTTCTTTTGATTAAAACCATGGATTACACCCTTTACTTTGATTCTGCGCCTGTGTCCTTCCACAACCCAGCACGTGACAATGTGTTCTTAGTATACTTATGTCGTAAAATAACGGTAAAACAACAAAATATAAGTTTGGGCAAACCATCTCAATTATGGACTTTGATAATATGTTAATTATATTTTGTCTTCAAATAATTATTGAAAACGCATGCATTTGCACAAAAAACGCAGGTTTTCACTCAAATACTAGATTTGTTGTTAAACTAGCTTATGACTAGCATTTTTGCCATATAAGTATTGTTATGAAGAGTAAAAAAAACATAATAGATAGATAAGGACAAGGACAACCCAGGTGAGGGGGATGGTCAGCAGAATGGGAGCTGGAATCGTCAAAGTATCGTTGTGATCTGCAACACAACCAGGAGGACTTTGGACAGGGAGAGCAACTCTTTCAAGCCTGGTACTCTGGACGTGTGGGCCAAGACCTCATGTCTTCCTAAGTTTAAACGGAGCAGGAGACAGGGAAAATTTAGAGAGCACATTCCTTAGATTTACAAGGATTTACAGTGGAGAATGAGAACTGACCCTACAACCCCGCAGAGTAACATAGTAGTGTAAAACCTTGGGGCTGAGACAGGTCATAATAATATAAAACCTTCTGCCCGATCAATGCGCACATATAATTTTCAGCCAACACATCGAAAAAAACACAAGAAGTTGATTAATTCAAAAACATAGAGTGAACTCCGAAAGTATTGCATTTATTTGACTCTGTATTATACTGTTGTAGTTTGGAATATGAAATATTCACAGTGACTATTGTAATGAGGTATTTTCATCTTTACTGGGTGAACCATTAGAAATTACTACGGAAATGTATAAATGTTGGGTACAAAAACATCTTTGAATAATTGGCTTTACACCTATGTCTTACTATGTAAGTGCACTTGTTTGCAACATTAGTGCATACGCAAGACAGCTGTGAATGTCTAGTCTTGATGTCAGGCTTTGCATTTGCATTTGGAGTCTGGTATTTTTGTCTGATAACATGAAGACTAAAGAAGTGTCAAGTCAAGTTGAGTTATTAATTATGAAGCAGATAAATTAGAATGAATTGATCTGAGACAGTTAAAATATTACATACAGCAAATTGAACTTGATGCAATGGCAAACGACCTGCTAGACCAAGGAATTCACTGAAATGAAAAACCAAAGAAAAATGGTCAAGAAAAAACTCTAACAACAGTCAAACAGATCAGGATTCTTTCTTGAGGGAGCAAGACTTTCATATGCTGAAGACAAGACTGAAAGCATAAAGGGCCACAAAAACAGGAGGGAACTGAAGATAGCTGCAGTACAAACTTGGCAGTGCATCATCAGTGATGATACCCAGCATCTGGTGATGTATATGTGGGGCAGACTTCAGGCAATCATTGCATGCAAAAAATATGTGACAATTTACTATACATAACTAATTTATTTTACATAATGTCTCCAAGTACATTTGGTACCCTAAAGTAGGAATGCTGCACAAACCGTGCTGTAATTTCTTTAAGATTTAGATTGATATGTATGAAAATACCTCAAAATAATAGCAAATAGTCTGTACTTTAACCCCATAGTGTATGTTTCAAAGTACTGGAATATAGAGCCAAAGATAATAAGAAAGCTTTCACTGTTCATATACTTTTGAAGTTATTTGCTTCTGATAGAAGTTTACTAAAATGTGGATGAACTAAGTGGATCAGTTTCACATAAAATAGGAAATAGGTTTAGATGTATAAAACCATATAAATATTTTTGATCAGAAGGACATTTATTTGTTCTATTTGTTGCATTATTTTTTGTAAATATATCCCGAAACCATCTTATAATATTTGTTTATTAGTCCACTGAATGAAAACCTCAGAATGTATGTATGTTAGAAGTCAGGTTTTCAAGAAAAGAGAAACCATTTTTAATCCTGAGAAAACATTATGCATGGCTTTTTGCATTGTACAACCCCTTTTCAAAAAAGTTGCATAAAATTGCATAAAATTCAAATAAAAACAGAATGCAAATCATTTATAATTATATTTAATTGAAAATAGTACAAAGACAACATGTGAAATATTGAAACTGAGAAATGTGGTTGTTTTTGGTTAAATACAAGCCCCTTTTGAATTTGATGCCAGCAAAACGTTTCAAAAAAGTTGGGACGGGGGAATGTTTACCACTGTTTTCACCTCTTCTTTTAACAATACTCCATAGGCATTTGGGAACTGCGGAGAACATTTGCTGTTTTGAAAGTGTTATGTATTCCCAATCCTGTTTGAAATAGGATTGCAGCTGCTCAACAGTTCGGAGTCTCCTTTGTCATATTTTTCATTTCATAATGCACCAAATGTTTAAGGGACAGGTCTGGACTGCAGGCAGGCCAGTTTAACACTTTTACTATGAAGCCATGCTGTGATGTACAGAATGTGGTTTGGCATTGTCATGCTAAAATAAGCAAGGCCTTCCCTGAAAATTATGTAGTCTGGATGGCACAGACCCGGCGCCACGAGGGGGCAAGCGTGCTTAGCCCCCTCAGTTGCATTTTCTGTTTAAGGTCTGCCCACCTTCATCAATGTAATGCATAACACACATTCTACAATATAAAACACACATAAAAATCGTTGTATGTTATAAACCAAACATTTCAAATGAAATCACACCACATAGCCTAAATCACGCAGCGGACAAGGCAGCAAGGCCAATGAAGAAAACCATGCATATAACCGAGGCACATATCAGACATTTTCCACACCTTTCCACTAGCTAGTAAATAACAAAATAATACCAGCCGTGTATTTCTTATGTGCAACTTGCTCCGTCTGTACTCACTGAATACGTTTCTCTATGTTGGAAAAGAGTTCTCACAAGTTTGAATGGATGCTCCAAATGTTTATCCTAGTTTAAATGTTGTTAACACAGTAAGCATTGCAGTAAGAAGACCTGCATACCGATCCAAAGTGCTGTGCATTCCGATCCAAAATGCTGTGCATACTGACCCAAAATGCTGTGTTTAGTCCATTTTTCTTCTCCAGACCTGGTAATTTCAGTTTGTAGAAACTGGCGTGCAACAGTAAACTTGGCTTCCGCAAAGTGTCCTGAGATTAGGTCCAGCAGTGATTTAACCGTTTCCTCATCCATAAAGGTTTTGCTCTCTGGGACCAATGCGCAAAGGGCCTGAACAAATTAGCTGTTCCGTTCATTAAATTTAACAGACATTTCCCCCAGTAGGCTTACAGCATCCAAAGTGCTAAAAAACAGTCTTTTGCATTTGCTCTCCTACCCTCTTCTTGCTGGCCCATACTTACAATTCTCAGCCGTTTGCTTGGAGTGGGAGTGGTTGTGTCCTTGAATTTCTCGCATAACTTGTAGAACTCAATGTCAAGTCGTAATTTTTCCATGCATTCTTGAGCACTGCGGAGGACTCCAATGGATGCCAATGTACAGGTCAGTTGCTTGAGCCTGATATAACTGTACTACGACCAAATGCAGCTGTGGTGGTTAAAGCAGTGCACATACGGCACTTCCCGATTCAGCCTTTCCTGTAATACTATTGCACGCCCCCATGTTTACTAGACCTCACACTGATCCATCATAACACTCACTAAATATCTTCTCTGTGCTAAGGCCAAAGCTCTGACAGGACCAAGTCAGTCAGCGATCAAGTATCACATTCTTTTGTCGTTGCCATTGACAGTAGGCTCTCACAAATCCTATGGTTGTTTCCCCCCAAGTAATGGAGTAAAACTGAAGTGTTCTCACACCCGGTCGGGTCTTTAGTCCCATCCACTTTAGGTATGTATCATGAATTGCCTGTTCCCTTCACAATTTTCTGTGTGACACCTTCACTCATGAGTCCAATTATTTTGTTCTGGATGTTATGAGCTGTGGATGTGACATTGGGGGAACTGTGATTTACTGCGCTAGCAGGTTCCTTGTCTTTCCTGACTGTATTATCCAACATCGCCAGCAATAGTCCACTGCCCTCCCCCCCCCCTTGCCTCCATTGAATCCGAAGTTCCCCTGAGAGGAAGTTTGTTAACCCCACAATGCCAATAAACAATGACAAATAAATACGAACCTGTGCAGAATTCATAAGGTTTGAAATCTCTGTTGCTTGTGCAGTTCTTGCAAAGTCTTTTTCTCCAAAGTACCAAGCATTTCAAATGTTCTTTGCTTGATGCCTGACTCCCCAGTCCCGTGTTGCTCTCCATTGCATGTCACCAGTTATTATACTCAGTATGGGTGAATGCCTTATCAGTGTTAGCATTGGTGCTGATGTGCACGGTCACAGTCATTGGCGGTTGCACAAAGTATCAGGGGAAGGCAGCGCGGCCTTTGAGCTGTTCCGCCACCTCAAGAACTTGGGTCACAGTCAATATCATGTTAATGAATCCAGCTGATATGAGGCATTTGTCCAATGGAAGTAGAATATTTCATAAACAAGAGAGGGACTTCCTTGTTGGTCCTTCATTATACTGCAACGGCACGTGAAATATTTGTTCCATGTGAAACGTCCTGCTACCAACTGGAGGAAAAGCAAATTATAGCGTGGGACACGGGCAATAATGCTTGGAGGATGGTGGCAGTGTTTGTTGGTGTCTCAGGTGAATTTTACAAGTTAGCACTGTGTTAATACACTGTGCTGTGTTTATTTAGCAGTGAGTTGTTTGTTTTACAGAAACCTGTTGCATGCTAGCATAGTGCTAGCGTGGGTGCATACCCGCTGCTGGGCTGCAAGGCCTCAGTCAAAGGTAAAGCAGCGTTGGTACAGCAGCCTTGGCCTCTATGGCTGGCTTTCCCCAGTCACTGTAACTTTGATCTAATGCTGTGCCCTAGCAAAACCATTTTGTAATATCCATAATCTAAAGTTATTAATTTGCCTTTATTGTTAGTGATGTTTCTTTCATCTAGTTGAGGGGTGAAACTTCTTTCCGTTGTAGCCATAAGTAACTTTGAATGGTAATGTACAATTTGAGATTGACCCTGCCCTTCTACTGTGTGAAAGCCTATCAAGATTCCAATATGTGACTTAAGTGTGATATTAATGCGCTGCCAGATCTACGGCTTTTATGTTATCCTCTATGTCGCTGCACAGTGAAATCATCAACATAACACATCAAGTGGGAGGCAAATTGTAGGACAGAATAGAGATATAAGACAGAGGGGGCACAATATTCCAAATGAGGGGGCTTTGCCCCGTTTTGCTCCATTGTGGAGCCAGGCCTGGGACGTGGCATCCATGATTCCCAAAATGAATTTCAAATGATTCATCAAACCACAGGACAGTTTATCTCTTTGCCTCAGCCAATCTTCAATGAGCTCGGGTCCAGAGAAGGCGGCAGCGGTTCTGGATCTTGTGTATATTTGGTTTCTTCTTTGCATGGTAGAGTTTTAACTTGCATTTGTGGATGCAGCGACGTACTGTTCACAGCAATGGTATTCGCAAGTGTTCCTGAGTCCATGCAATAATTTCCACTACAGAATCGTGTCTGTTTTTAATGCAGCACCCCCCGAGGACCCCGAAGATCACCGCCATCCAATATATGTTTTCGGCCTTGTCCCTTGCATAGAGATTTCTCCGGATTCTCTGAATGTGTTAATGATATTATGTACTGTGGATGCTGACATCCCCAAAATCTTACATTGAGAAACGTTATTATTAAATTGTTGCACTATTTGCCCTTGTAGTCTTTCACAGAGTGGTGAACCCCTCCCCATCCTCACTTCTGACAGACCCATCCACTCTGGAATTATCTTTTAATACCCAATCATGTTACTGACCTGTTGTCAATTGACCTAATTAGCTGTGTGATAATCCACCAGGTTTTGTTTTATACGCAACTTTTCCAGTCTTTTGTTGCCACCTGTCCCAACTTTTTAAAAACGTGTGGCTGGCATCAAATTCAATGTGGACATTGACCTGGATGTGAAAAACTAGCTGAGTTGGCTATACTCTAGCTGAGGTAAGCTTTACATCTATCTGCCACTAGCTTAGGACACGTAAGAAAAACCTGTTTGCTAGGTTATAACTATACCACGCACATGAAAGGCTTTAAAAATGTGAATTCCTACTGACAGATTCTATTGTAATGTTAGCTACATTGCCAAGTTAGGTAGCTATTATTTAGTTAGGTGCTAATTGGTCCGTCTACCAGTGCAAAGACGTAAAATATCTCTTATAATGATAAATCCCATACAGTCTTAATATGCTGTTGGTCCTCCATGTGCCACCAAAACAGAGCCGACCTGCCAAGGCATGAACTCTACAAGACCTCTGAAGGTGTCCTGTGGTATCTGGCACCAAGACATTAGCAGCAGATCCAGAAGTTGCAAGGAAGAGCCGCCGTGGATTGGACATGTTGGTCCAGCACATCCTACAGGTGTTCAAACCATTCCTAATCAATGTGTGTAGTGTGGCAGGGCGCATTATCCTGCTGGAAGAGGCCACTGCCTGTACCTGGTCTACAACAATGTCTAGGTTAGTGGCAGGTGTCAAATTGACGTCCACATGAATGCTCAGACCCAGAGTTTCCCAACAGAACATTGCCCAGAACATCACATTCCATCCATTGGCATGTTGTCTTCCCACAGTGCATCCTGGTGCCATCACTTCCCCAGGTTAACAGTGCACGCGTACGCGGCCATCCGTGTGATGTAAAAGAAAACGTGACACCCGGCGACCTTCTCCCACTGCTCCAAGGTCCAGTGTTCATTGCAGATGTTTTTGACAGTGGACACCTCGGCCGTGGACACCCTGATCATGGGCCCTCTGACTGATCTGCGGCTACGCAGCCCCATACACAGCCGGGTACAACATGCTGTGTGTTGTGACACATTCTTCCCGTAACCATCATTAAAACTTTCAGTGACTTCTGTAACAGTAGATCACCCGTCGGTTTGGACCAGACAGGATAGCTTCATTGATGAGCCCCGACCAACACCCCAACACCCTGTCGCCGGTTTGCGGTTTGTCCCTCCTCGGGCCACTGTCGGTAGGTACTCACCACTGCTAACCTGGAGCACTCCACAAATCTTGATGTTCCAGAGAGGTTCTGACCCAGTTGTCTGGGCATGATAATTTGGCCCTAGTCATAGTCACTCAGGTCTTTACTACTGCCCATTTCTCCTGCATCTAACACAATGACTACGAGAACTGATTGTTCACTTACCATCTGATCTACCCAGACCTTGACATGTGCCCTTGTTAGGAGATGATCAATGTTATTCACTTCACCTGTGAGTGGTCATAATGTTTTGGCTCATCAGTGTACAAATAAAGTGTATTAAAAAGAAAATGTACAATAATAATAATATGCAAAATATATTAATAAATTAACAATAATACATTATCATAATATGGCACTATTTGCTATGGGCAACTGAATTCCTGTTCAAATCATTTTAAAATATAGTTTACACAATGTACACTCCTGAAAAAATGAAGAGACCACTGCACCTTTTTCTTTCCAGATTTACATTACAATTTCAACCCTTCTGTTTCTCACTCAAAACCTCCCTTTTCAACTTTTTTTGGAAAGGAAAGAAAAAGGTGCAGTGGTCTCTTCATTTTTTCAGGAGCTGTATACCAGCGCTTTGGATTTGTATTGATACAGTGACTATCAGCTTAAAGTGCAGACTGTCAGCTTTTATTAGAGGGTACATCCACACATAACCTATGAACCATAAAAAAACTATCAAGCTATGATCAAAGTCAGCATGAGTATTTTTGCACATTGTGGATTTAGAGGGAATACGGTAGACCTAATCTCTATTGAAAGATTCCCGGATTGGAATGTAATCTAAGCTGTCATGCACCATTACATATTTGCAGGTGTGGGCTAGTCATTGGAAGTCAGTTTTAGTATACATTGCTAATGTAGTACTCGCACCCATTCAATGTCTAGAACTAATGGACATCATAGATGATTCTAACTGGGAAGTTCCCAACATTGTAATTGCTTTCTCTTTCTCCTCAGTATCCTCAAGTCCATGCCTGAACCTTGGAACATTAAAAAAGAAATGTGAAGAAAATACAGGGCACATCCAATTTTCCTTAGACCTTTTTGGTACATGATTGTTTCTTTCCTTGCCTGAAAAGCTGAACACTGCCTTGGGAGGTTTTTCAGTCAATAACAACACCTCTGCTGAAAGGACCAGTAACGTTGGCACTGGCAGATGTCATCTAGCAGATAATTTTTCAAACACAGTTAGTTATTGTGGAGTTAGAATGCCAGCACCATCAACCAGCTTCATAATTTAGCTTTTATCCAGAGTGACTCAGCACACGTCTTTTTATACTTGTCCAGTCAAACCCACGAATCTGGCAATAAAACCACCATGGTCAACCAAACTGAGCCACACTAGATCAAGCACACTCCATCACAGCAGCTTAATGGTACAGTAAACCTAAGAGTTCAAAGGCATGTCAAATGTGGGCATATAAAATACGCCCATGGGCAGCCAATTGAACACAGTTGAAGCATGTTCCAAGAGGAAGCCCATGGGTGCTGGGACGTGAGCTGGTCAAAGTAACCACAGTCATCGTAGTGCAGTCCAGAACCACATGGACCAGAGAGATGGAGAGGCCACAGAAGGCCATGGAGTAGTGATGAAACCGGCCCAGGGACAGGAGCAGACAGTCCTGTCCCACCATTTTTTACCACCGCCAGCCCCAGAGGTCATCTATGCGTTTCACCTGAGGTCAAAGCGGTGGAAACAGGTTGGTAACAGCTGTAGAAGAACAGTTACAGTAATTGTTACAGCTCTGCAAAATGTTTCTACAAACCAACATTGGGTGGGACTTTGGAGGTTCGTTGGTGACACTGGTAAGTTCTTCCATCTTGACAGACACTGCTATAGTATCTGGGTGGGAAGGTAGCCACCGGCAGCAGCATCTAGCGGACACAGCCGCTCAGCTCAGTAGAAATTGGCACTTCTGTTGCAACATCTCTCACTGATAGCATATTACATGATATGATGGTACATTATTTTATCAGTTATATAGTTTAAAGATGTTTTTAGCTTTTTCCCCAAAGTTGGCACTTTCTTCCAGCACTTTCGGGAAAGTTTTCAAACCCCTTCACTTCATGTAATCAATACACACTTGGCTGTATTATTGACTTAAACATGATGACATGTTTGCCATCAATCTACACACAACACAATACAATGCCAAAGTAATAATGTTTTTAGACTTTTCTGCTGATTCATTGAAAATAAAAACGGAAATGTCTTTTGTACACAAGTATTCAGACACCTTTATTCAGTGCTTAGCAGCCCAATAACCCTGGGCTGCAATTACAGTGTTCAGTCTTCCTCAACTAGCTTATAACATCTGGTTTCCGGGCAATTTATTACATTTAGGTCTCCCCACATATGTTTAATTGGGTTAGGGTGGGCTGGGCCACTCTGGGACATTCACAGACTTGTCTAGAAGCCGCTCCAACATTGCCTTGGAGATTTACATCATGCCCTTGTTGTGCTGAAATATGATGGTGCTCTTTGACCCAGTCTGAGGTCCTGTGTGTTCTGGATCAGGTTTTCTTCGAAGACCTCTCTGTATTCTGCTCAATTCATCCTTCCCCCAAACCTTATCAGTCTCCCAGTCCAAGCCACAGAGAGACATCCTCATAGTATGTTGTTCCCACCACCACGCTTCACTGTATGGATGGTATTAGCCAGGAGATAAGCAGTACCTTGTTTTCACCAGACACAGCGTTTAGCATTCAGTCCTAATAGTTCAATTTTAGTCTCATCAGACCACAGAATCATTTTCCTCATGCTCTCACAGTCCTTAAGGTGGCTTTTAACTTAGGAATGGCTTCCGGACAGAAATGTCACCATATAGGCCTGATGTAGTGATGCAGATATGGTTATCCTTAAGGCAGGTTCTGCCCATCTCTGCAGTGTTTCTCTCCATGCTCTGTAAGGCAAAACACATGTGCAAGCTCTGCCTGGGCCAGACCACTGAACTGGTAACTAACATGGCACTCTGTCGAACAAGTGCTGTTACTGGTGATTGCAGAATTGTTTCTGGGCCAATGTGAGATCACTTTAGTTTCTTCCCAATGACAATTTAGATTTTCCTAATTCATGGGGCTCTAAGGCCTTTCAGAACCTTCCAAACTTCCTACATCACCCCTCATTTCACTCCCATACACATTTTGCGAGACGTTGACTTTAGACTTAAGTAGTTAAGGGGAGTATCGGACAAAAAAGTGTGCCACGTTATCTCAATATGTGGCATGCAACAATTATGATTTTCACCAGTTCACAATTTTTATTTTATTTTTTATCTCTGATGCAAATATGGCCTCATGTCTCGTTCATCTGGAAACAACTAACAGTGTAAAAACAAAATTAGTTTGAAACAGCTCTAGAATTATTAGAATATTATTTCATTTCACAATATTGGAGCCTGCTTCTCAATTAGCATATACTGTATCACTCCTCATAGCAGATAGGTGGCAAGCATTCTGGCATAAATGGTTACTCAAGGATGGTAGACATTGGTTTTGAAATGGGTGAGTTTCTCCCTTACAGCATTTTGAGCATTTGACAAGATCCTTTACAAAATGCTTAAAGGATTGCAGCAGTAAAGGTCTTGCAGGAATGCTGCAGGACACTGAGTAACATGTCATGCATGATATCCCACTGGATTTGGGCAGATTCCTGCAAGGATTTCTCTGTTAAAATAAATGGTATGGAGTTCCAGGCGCTAGTTTATATTTTGTTCAACTCACCATATATTTTCAGACTGAATTGTCCATCCGATACACTCTAATCCTACAATTGTATCCCATCATTGGCATTATGTATTGTGGAAATTCATTTTATTGTAGTTTTGAAGTCAAGTCTGGTGATATTCCACGAACGAAAAATGTCAGACACGGTTTTATGCTGTCAATATAATTAGACTTATATTTTTTACAGTATTGAGTGTATACATTACAGTACAGGGTCATTAAAGGGGTAGACTATATTCCATCTATAGACATTTTTGAAAATGTTACTTGGCTTCAAGTTTTACAATTTGTCTTTAGGAATCGACTACAACCAAGGTATGTGGAGAAAAGATTTTAGTTAGCATTTTCAGTGGACTGTCCCTTTTAGATTAAATGGATGATCACAGACACTTGAGCATCTTTTGCTTTCACATGAACATTGATTCCTGATAACAGTCCATCAGCCAAGTTGTCTGGGGGTCTCCTTTGTTGTGTCCTAAAAACACGGTTAGTGGGAGGAGTAAGGGGAGGACCACGCAACGTTTTAGCACACAATTTCATGTAGGTTTGCGAGAAGAGGCCAGCCAGGCATTTCAAGTGGAGAAGCAGCTAGAGCAGACCGCTGAGAGGGCAGTATTGTTGAGAGGAGACAGCAGTATAATGACCAGGAGGGACGAGATGACATCAAGCGTCCTCGGGAGGGTCTGATATAGAGGCATGACTGATCACCTGTGAAGAGAGAACCAGTGGTACAAGACGGGGTGAAAACACAAACAAGAGAGTAATTAGCCTCACAAGTAGTAAAGACTATACAGTCATATCACTGTACAGTCAGATTAGTGCCAGGGCTAACGGGAAAACTTGTGGAGTCTGCACATTGCATTTTAGAATAGTTTTATGAGATTTTTTACGATGTAGAATCTTCAGTTCAGTTTTCCTAAGGATAATCATTGTTATTATTGCAAAGATTATCCTCTACCCACACCTAGAATCAACAATAAGAATTCGCTCCTCTCGGACTTGCCTGGTAAAAGAAAAGTTACATTTTTCATTTTTTTAATAAAATTTACAGAAATGTACTTTACATCAAGGTACATGTAGAAAGAATGTTTACAAGATTTCATAACATTTTAGACTGTTTATTCTTTAAATGTATGGTTTTATAGACCATTTGTAGACAGTTAAAGGTATAAATGTCTAATAAACTGTACTAAAACCAACAACAAGACTGTTGCTTTGGTGCTTGTCAAAAAACATGCATTAAGCCATGCTGCGGTGAACTTTGTAAAGGCAGCTATGAAAAAGGCAAAAATAATGGCTTCCACACACTAGTCATAACTGTATTATTAATAAATCAATGAGTGGATGCACACAATTTGTTAAAGACATGCACATATACAATTACTAGAGTGGATTAAACTTAATTGGTCTCTTCACAGTAGCAAGCCGTATAAGGCAACAGCTCAATACATTATGTGCAAAGTTGAGTCAACTTCAGCCAGTTGTCTGATTATTCATGGTCTTCTGTCACCCTTTAAGATGTGCTGTAAAAACAACACATTTTGGAGACGCTTCTTTGGTCCAATAAGACTTGGTGCACCTAAATTCATCTATAGGGAAGGTGTAGGGATTAGTCTAAGTTAACAAAAAAACCTTCCTACACACAATAACAAATATGATAAGGCATATGATAAGGGTGCAGTCAAATCGCATTAGATAATAGAGGCTGAACAATAAAGGTTTGCTTGATATTGTGTGGTGTAATTAATTATATTGCCTGACCTTTGATCCCTTCATATAATGCTATATGGCTGAACAGATAAAATCCAAGTGAAAGTCTAATGAGATAAACAACATACGACATCTCATTGATATTCTGCTCCGTTTTCCCTCTCGGTTGTTGAGTTCAGAAACAATTTAAAGGTTTTCTACATCTTATCATAATGCCTAGTACTGAACGTGCTTTGAAACTACATCATACCAGGCAGGGCTATGTGGAGAAAACAACAAAATGTCTTTCCTGGCATAGGGTGAGTATAACATGGACAGCAGAAAACACTTGATACAAATAACATCCATTTGCCAATATGCAGGAGTGATACTATTCTCAACTACACTTTTATTTTACATGACTATGAGACCAAAATAGTATATTTCTCAACCACATACAAACTCTATAGTAAAAGAACGGTTACCTTTTTTCATTATTCAAGAGCCAACACAGTCATCTAGGTATAATTTTCCCAATTTTTCACTAACATGGTCACTCCATATAATTTCCCTGTTTTTCTCATGAATTGTATGTATTATAAGTATTAATGTGGATCTCCCTTGGTTCCAGTTACTTTACATACCATTATATTTCTGTAAAGGGTTAAATTGTGAACAGATCACAGATGTACTCCCTCTCTCTTCATGAAAACCTAGTTAATACAAATGTTGCACAACTTAATAAGCATATCAGATGGCAACAATTACAACAATACATTTATGCATAATATAGTGCTAAACATGAATTAACTTTAATATTTTCTGTATCAGAGAAACGTCCAAGAAAGGTAAACCTAATTACACATTATTTTAAGCAGGTAAATAACTACAATATACAAACTAGGGGCTTACAAAACAAAACGTTTAACATAAAACACAGAACAATGTGAAGAAAATGACACATCCTGGATCAAGTGCATTGCAACTCTTCAAAGAGAATGAACGTTATGTAGCTAACATTGAGCTCAGTTGATGAGAACAAGAACAGACCAAGCAAGATTGAGTAGAGGATTTGCAGCAGGGACATATTCGAATAACGCTATGTGAATAAATAAAGTAAGAACCTCCTCATAATAAACTCTGAGAGTCACTAATACAGACTCTCTCCAAAAGCTTTGTTTACGTGCTCTTACTCTTATTTACGTGCTCTCACTCTTGTTTACGTGCTCTCACTCTTGTTTACGTGCTCTCACTCTTGGGACAAGAATGCTACTGAGGAGTGTCAGAACTGCACCACCGACTACAAAGACCTTTACCAGAAAAAGTACACATGGCATTGTTCTCGCAGTGGTGTTAACATGCTTTTCTTCGTCTTATTTCTAAATTTCACAGGTTAAAAAAATATGTAAAGATCCACATTCAAACTTACCAAACACAAAAAAAAGCAGAAAGCAAAATGTATTTTAAGAGAGGGCAAAAGTCCACATACCATCTACTGGCAATTTTTTATGTAACGAATGCAGTAGATTGAATGCATCAGAATCAGTAAACAACTGTTTCTTCCTCTAACATTTCTCTCAATTAATTTTCTAAATCTTGAAAAAAGACAATCGTTTACCCCCAACATTTTTTTGCCACAAATATGAATATATCAATACATTATTATTCCATAAAGCATGCAGTTTTATGTTATTACTCAACAAATTGTAAATTGCACAATCCCATAGTTCAGATCGTTTGGGTTTTAGATCCAACAACCATAAAAGGCCGCAGTAAAAAAAAGTTTTTAGCATGAAAATAGCTTAATCTTTAAAAGATACTTCCCTGCAAATCACAACAACTCAAGATTCGAACAATATATTGAAAAGTACACTCAGGAGTCAACTACAGTTTATAGTAATATATATGATACAAAATAGTGATTTAATGTCCTTTGAACGAATCCTTAAACTGAATTTATGATAGGCCTACTGACAGACACTTTTCTAGTAGCGAAGGATATAGGCCTAAAATAATTTAGGCCTAGAACAATTCCAAATTTTGTAAATGACAGTATTAGTCAATGTAGGTTACTCACAGATTAATCAAATGCATGAGGACACCAAAACAAATCCGGAAAGTTTAATCCGTTCTCAATTCCCAATCCTTCATGCAGGAAGGTTAACGTGATCCTTCTCAAATGTTAAATGAAGATGTGATCCATTGTTTGCAGACCACTCCGTAATAGGTATGAAAATATTCTACATTATTCACAGATTTAACAGATTAAATATTAGGCTATTTTCATGCTAAAAACTTTTTTTTTTACTGCCGCCTATATTTTCTGCAATCTATTAGCATCATTTCGTCCATCAAGCGACATTAATTGTGGTTGAATGAAAACTCGTGCAGAAGAAAAAGGTCTTCAAGAGGCCTGTCAGATACTTGCTCCACTTGGGAGGACCTTTAACCTACTTAGCGGCGGGCCTGCAATGTTTCAAGTAGTGCAACTGAAAGATATGCACCTGCTTTATCGCACAAAATGGTTGCCAGTGTAAAAGGACAGAGGTTGGCAGTATTGCCATCCTGAGTGCAGGTATGGGATCTTTAGAGAAACCCATCCAGTTCTCACCTTTTAACCAGCCCTTCCTATAAAATCATTCTTGTAACATTTAGAAACTGTAGTAGTTGTCTTAACTTTATGGTAATAAGTTGTACGAAAGTTTCAGATATCAATCTGCAAGATAGGAATGTATCTTTTTTAGAAAGTAATTTATGATATTGGGAGTTTAAGAATATGTATTTAGTTATTGTAGTTATCATACAGTCTAGCAATAAACTATTTTAAGACGCTACGAGTCCACACACACCTTAAGAATATTCACATTAAATAACGCATATGCTTATTTGTTATGTAAATTAAATGAAAATAACATAGCAAAAACTTACACAACAATGGTAAAAATCATTGTTGCTGTAGGCCAATGGAGTTTGTATATGACTTTAGAGACAGGAGCATCGTTAAACCTTTCCAACTTAGTAATAATCACAGAATTTTACCATTTCATTCGTTGTTTTTTTACACACCCATTTTATGTTTTATAGGCTATTCCCATAAGAACAAGTGAATGAGTTTTTTCATATGTAATATGTTTTATATTAAGATATAAAGAAATTATATATTGCATTACAACGTGCCTGTATAATTTGCAAGTATAATTTATACATATAATATGCATGTGAGATATCACTCAGTCAATCAATGTTTACACCTGCCTAAGGATGTGCATTTATCTATTTATATACCTAAAAATCTTTGTGTGAAGGGGAAAACAGGCAACTTCAGTCGTTCAACAATTAGTTATGTGGCCAGGAAGACAGGCCATAAGACAAACATATGTAAATTAGTATAAGATTAATAGATGTAAATTAATTTTAATTCCTAATAAAAGCTGATCACATGTAAGCTGCACTTCGATCTTCTTCAGGTGATTTGGCCTAGCCCTTTGGTATAAGTAGCACCTTGAAGTTACAACGTGCGACATTGTGGTCTCTTTGGAACACAGATTTGGTTGGCTTTAAAAATATAATAGAATACGCAATTAGACTAAATGCATAATGTAGCAGAAAACATTGTAAAACATGAGCAAAATCCTTGTGAGACGCATTAATGTAAGTTCTAATCCTTGGATAGTTTCCACTTAATCATCCGTTAAGACCTATCTTTTAGGGTATTTCAAGCATCATACACCTTAAAAATGGCACGACATTTGACATCAGTCTACCAACATGGGCCACTGAGCAGTAGTGCCATGTCTTGTCTATTGATTCCCATTCCGCGATCACTTTGTTCTGCCGGTGTGTCTTTGAGGTTCATGGCGGGTCAGGACCCCAGCTCTTACACAGAGCGCTCCAGCCCTTCACTGATCTTTCCAAATATCTCTCAGGTTATTGAGCCAGCATGCAGTGATAGAGAAAGCACTTCAGTGACAACGCGGTCTGGTCCATCTGTTACGCTGTTGCTGTACTGCAGTCAGTGTCCGCGTATGGGGGAGGGGCTGTTTTGAATATAAAGGCATTGCCCATTTATGATTAAATCGACGAAAAATGCTTTGGTTTAAATGTTTGAAAAGATAACAATTACTTGAAAATAACAGATCAATAACTCTGACATCAGTGCTCCCAGCAATGTGGAGAGAAACAGTCCTTAGCTACAAGTTAGCCTAGCCATCAGGCCGAATGTATGTTTCTGATGTCTGGGTGAAGCAAGGGGCAAGCTGTTATGCTGATCTTTCAATTTCTGACATTTAACACAAAAGCAAGATATGTGTCCTTGAAATGCTCGCATTATAAGTAAACGTGGTAGACATTAAATCTCTAGATTTAGCCTAGGCCCTAGGCTATACATAGAGCAACTGCATCTCTAGGAGGTAAACTATTGATCGCGCTATAGGGTAACAGACAAAATGTAATTACAATTAGGCCTAAATAAACTAGATTATTCAGTCATAAGACTTTCAGGCCTATATAGGCCAGCAGCATTACTCCCGGCACAATTGTGTTACTGGCTAATAGTTTCGGGAAATAATTAAGTCTGCTTTTTAAAAACTGCGCGACAATAAACTAGAAAGACTGTTTTCTGTCAAATGAACGATTATTTTCGTTTGTCTGTATTGAGAAAAACACAATTATTGTTCCTTGTCATAACAAAGAGGATTAGCAAGATGCTCTATATTTAGAAGAGAAAAAAGTAAGATACTGTAGAGAGAGCGTGCGGGGTAAAGGCAAAGAAAAACTGCATAACCTTTTCATCTTTGAGGGACATTACTACACGACTTCACTGTGGGACAAGATACAGGGATAGCAATACAAAATAGTGTTGTGTGTATGTGCATATTTTGTCTAAAATGTTATATTTCTATGTTTTCAACTTCATTCAATTTAATTTGTTCTTCAAGGTCTGTGAATAAAATCTGAGAGGACGCCTTAGACGTATTTTAATAATCATTAGAACAAATTTATATTTTTTTAAGTTTCAATCTGTAAGTTAGTTATCATGCATTAAAAATACATATTTTAAATATAAATAGCAATTAGGCTACATTCACAGCAGACAAGCTCACTAGGCTTCATTGGCATAAAGTGAAACAGAAAAGTCTTTATATGACCTAGAAGTGGCAGTTCTCGATCTACTCCTTCGAAAACGTGCACAAATAAACCTACTCAAATATAAATCTCACAAACCTTCTGGAGGCCTAGTATTTCCTTTCACGTCCAAATATCTTGCTGTCGAAGAGATGCCTTTTATTATTTCATGTTCATTAGCTCTACCAGTTGAAATGTGCAAGACAAGTGTATACATAAAAACTATTACTCTAAGCTGTGCCGCCAACCTGCGCCGGTTATTTGTGCTTTTCCAGTGTGGTGGGTCTCTGGACCCCGGTCGTGCTCTCTGACTCAGTAATCCAGAAGGTTAGAGGTTTGCCTCATTTACATAACGTTAGAGGTGCTTTGACTGTGGCCTACCTTTCCCATGTACCCAAAAAGCCACTTCGAGCCCCAACGTACGCAAAAGCGTGGACGTGGCTTAAATAGAGACGGTTAATTTGGCGGTCTTCTGCAGGTAAAATTACACATTGTTTGCATCCAGATGGATCATGCTTAGTAGTATATTGATTAAAAAAAGTGAATTTAATGTTAGTTCATTTTTAATATAAAAGTAAAATGTCAAAAATAATTTCAAACGAATTAAATTCACGATAAAATAATGTATATATTTACTCTGAAGTGTGGTAAACTTTGTGCATTGTACTACAGAGCTTTGAGTACCGTATATTGTCTTCTCTTGTCCTATGCTTTATAACCTATACAAACTGCAACCACTATGTTGGAATACGCTGAAATGTGATGAGAAAAGTTTGCGAGTGGTCTAATTGAAGGATGCAAGTGACCACGTAAAATATTTACTGAATTAAATTGCATGAGAAAAGTGATGTATTACTCAAACTGAACAACTTAAACGGAGATTGGTGTTGCGCTTCCTGTAATTGATGGCTGACCATGTCGCGTCTTCATTTGCACGATTAGGGTAGGGCTAGGCTATTACTGACGTGTCACACTAAATCGAATCATGGTGTGAGTTTACACCTTTATTTTCCCTGCTCAACAAAGAGAAATACGGTACCCTCAGGGGGGACATAACATTGGTGATTTTGTCTTATGTCTGTCATTGGATTTAGTAAGTTTTGGTCGCCCTAAACTACATATTTGCCCAGAATGTGAGATGTACCTGAGCGCGAATTTAATATTATTACCCATAAAGTTAGCACAGTTAGTTGATAATTCAGTGAATTAGTGGCAATGTCTGCGTTTTAGCTTGTCTTGGAAACGGATAAAAGCCTAACTTGGTGTGCTCAATTTGTCAAGTTACATAACAGTAGCCTGATAGTTAAAATCATCACAATAATAGTCATATTTGTGTTCCACTACATTACAAATGTGTTCCATTGTCTCATATCTTAAGCCACTGGTTTAAAGTTGTATGCATACTCAAATATTTTATATAAACTTATTAGCCGTATTATTAAACGAGGGTGAGGCTCCAGTATATGAAGTGCTGTACTAAAATAAATACAGAAAACGATGTTAACTAATAATAGGCTGATAACAAAAACAATAATAATTACCATCATACTATTACAATTACTATAATAATACAAATAATAATAATTGCCTAGAAATACTTTTACATTTCATAACAAATTGTTTTGTCGATTGAAAAGCCCTTTTCTGGTTTGTCTTACATACAGTTCTAGATCTGCGGTCTGTGAGTACATAGAGATTAAAATGCTAAGTCAAGCACTGGTCTTATGCTCACACCAACAAGTATAAACCAAGACACCACGTTGCCCCAGGTTGATTAAAGTTGAGTCAGGTGGTTGGGTGCCAGCATAAAGATGCAGTTGCGTTCATCAGTTGCCATTGTGGGATTTCCTATGACACCATTTTCACTTATATCCGTACTTTCTTTATAATCTATCAACTTAAAATTCACACACAAATTAACTGATTACTATTACATTCAAGCACTTTGAAAATTCTTGTTTTCACCATTCCGGTATAGTTAAATAATGCTGTTAAGACAGGATATCCAAGAACACAGGTGGAAACAACATGTAGCATAATTTGGGTTATTGGGTATTTATAAATATCCTATTTATGTAATGTCGATATGTTGTTTGTAAATAACTGAAAGCAATATACTCACATTAGGATCTCTCCTCCCTTTTCTCTCTCAAGATTTTGTTACTTTCAGTTAATTTGGAAGAGCCCCTCTCTGGTGAAAGAAAATAATTCTTAAGACGCATAAATTAGGTAGTCATACAATTCTGGAGAACCATTGTACTCTTTGGCGATGCTCCGTGGCGCTTATGTCTGGCCAAAGTGCCCTCAAAGTTTCTAGGAAGTATGGAATTCCCTATTGAGGCAGAACAACATTACAATATCCTACTCAAATATCATGGGCTTAGCTGTTGTGTAGAACTTTTTTTTATGCAAAGAGGTGGACAAATAATGCCTCATCCCATAAATATGTAGATGTTAGAAAAATAAATACAAACATTAGACTTGGCATAATGTTCACCTTAATTCGAAACTAACAACATTGTCCTTATCTTCCTAAAATGTCAATGATGACTATTGTTTTCTCTTTTAGGACGTTGCTCCGCCCCCTGTGTTTGTCGTAAACCTGGCTCCTGGCTACAATAAACCCAAGCTAAGAGCGCCCTGGGCTCGCCTCCTTCTCCAAGGCGATCAATCGGATCTCGGGCGTACTACAAGCACTCTCTTACGTAGCCATCCACAAGGAGAGAGCTGATACAACAACACAGTTGATCTGCTCAACAAAATCTACCTGCTTTCTGAACCATGTCGTTGAGCCCAAAGCATACAACGCCTTTCTCAGTGACTGATATTTTGAGTCCTATCGAAGAGACCTACAAGAAGTTCAGTGGCATGGACGGCGCAGGGAACCTAACCTCTCCACTGGGAGCTTACCGACAGCCTCAGGTGTCCCAGACTGGCATGCAACAGCACTCCATGGGCCACAACGCCACCGTGGCGACCACATACCACATGCCACACACTGTTTCCCAGTTCTCGCACAGCGCCATGGGGGGATACTGCAATGGGAGCATTGGCAACATGGGAGACCTTCCATCGTACCAAGAAACGATGAGAAATAGCGCAGCAGCAACAGGGTGGTATGGCGCAAACACGGATCCAAGATATTCAACAAGTAAGTAGGTTTTTATATTTTGTTTAATTTGTATTGTTTTGTGACTTTCATTTCACTGTCGTCACTTCTCAAACAAACTTAAATGCAGACGGATTATAAATGTCATAGAATTATGTGTATGATTCATTATTATGTATTATAATAATTATATTTTAATTCATTGTTAGTGCCATGGCACAAACAAATTGGCTAAAGGTGCATAGTAGCCTAACCTAGATTTGGCCAATTACGCACAACATACAGGCAATGGCCCAATTACTTTTGGCAAATAAACCGACCCATTTGCAATGCTGAATATTCAATGTGCGTATATGTATGTATATTTTTAAGTTTCTAGATTCATGGGACCTTCCACAGGTATGAACATGACTGGCATGGGGGCCCTAACAGGCATGGGGGATGCATCCAAGTCCATGCCTCCACTGCATGCAGCGCCCAGGAGGAAACGAAGGGTACTCTTCTCCCAGGCTCAGGTGTACGAGCTGGAGAGAAGATTCAAACAACAGAAATACCTCTCTGCGCCAGAGCGGGAACACCTGGCCAGTATGATACACCTGACGCCAACCCAGGTCAAGATCTGGTTCCAGAATCACAGGTACAAAATGAAGCGACAGGCAAAAGACAAAGCCGCGCAGCAGCTGCAGCAGGACAGCAACCTGTGTCAGCAACAACAATCTCCTAGGCGCGTGGCCGTGCCTGTTCTGGTAAAGGACGGTAAACCATGTCAGAACGGCTCCAACACGCCAACGCCGAACCAGCAGCAGGTTCAGCAGCAACAGCAGCAGCAACAACAGAACGGCTCTGGGGTCGGGCTCACAAATTCCAATAATTTAATCAATCAACATCAAAACCAGCAGGTCAACTCCTTAGTTCAGGCCCAAGACCTGGAAGAGATGTCCCCTAGTCCTCCTTCACTCCACGGTCAAATTAACATGGCGCAGATAGACACTTCTGCTATAGACTACACCAATAACATGGTCAGCTCCAACCTCCTGTACGGCAGAACGTGGTAGGACCTACTGTCATTTTACATTTTTTTATGTTAACCTGCGGATGAGCCTAGGAGAAAACGAAACATATATCATGTTGATATACACAACTGTGCGCAAATGGAGCCCTTGGTGGCTGAGAGGACAACGCGCTAAAGCGCATCAGCTGGTTAGGGCACGTTTTCTTGACATTTTTAAGAGGGAGACTATTTTTGAACGTTACACGAAATGGCTGCCCTTGAAACAGATTGTGTCGTTTCTGGACCTTTTATAATCAATGTGATGGACTTCCTCATGATGTTAACGTAGTCTATGTTGTTGAACAGGAATGCTTCTCCACCGTAGGGGGAATGGAGGGAGAAGGGAAATAAAGGTGGGATCAGGTATGGACTCTCGAATACTTAACCACCACTCCTTTGCGGGGCAACCTGTTATTTTATGCTATTAATATTGTAAACTAATGTTTTGATTTAGACTTAATGAAAGTAGGAACTGTATATTTCGCTAACACACGATTATGCGTTTACCTGTAATACTTGTTTAAAATCGACTTTTTTGTTTTCTTTATTGTTTTGTAAGTTAAAACGTACAAATGCGTGATGGCTGCTGTATATGTTTCAAATCCATTGAACGTTAACAATAAATCACTTGAAGTGCGAGATATTCCTGGCAAATTAATTTTTATAAGGATCTGGTTGGAGTGCGTTTTCATTATTGTGTGATTGAGACCAAATTGAGTTGGAAAGCAAGGTCGATGGGGTAGCCTGCATAGGCAAGGCAGCATTGTTCACTGGAGATGATGTTGAATCATTGCGGATGCTGCAGGCTCACCAGGACGGTGAAAAAGTAACCTTTATTGAAAATATTGGTTATTCATGTTTTTAATTTAAAAATAGTGTCATTCAAAAGCTATCAGAATGGACTGATCAACTCAATTAAAAGCTATTTTTAAATGTAGCCATCAATAATAAAGCCAAATAACCTCTGGCAATCATCAGTGATAGAATAAAATAAACGTACATTTAATACAGTAGAAATATCCTCTAAACAGCCCCATTCTTCTTCTTATTATTATTATTATTGCGGCACATGCACAATTTGAAGGAAACGTATCCCATTACGCATAGACACATTTAGACTATATGTGCTGACATGTACTTAGGCCTAATCTGCCCTGTGTATTTAGATTTTCAGAGCTTTTTGGAATTTAATATACCTATAGATGTAGGAATTATATTCATGATAATTAATAGGATATTGTTTGTACTGTGTTAACTCAAATAAAATAGTTGTGGGGCAATAGTACGTTTATAGTATATATTTAGAATGAAATGCACACATTTAGATCGGTCACTATATCAATATTTTATTGTAGGAGCTGCAAAGTCAGTGTAAATAAACTACATGGATGTGTGTACAATAAATTATATTGGGATTCTACGAATACTAAATAAAATTCTGTGAAGTACCTGAGCAAAAGGAGCAACATTTCTGACAGTTGAATTAGGAAATATTTTACCATTAAAACCAACGGCGAAATATACCTATAAAAGGCTTTACCATAAGAATACAAAAAAAGCTAATTGTGTTATGCACACTATGGCCATACCGTTTAAGTGTAGCAATGCACATACATTAAATTGCGTACTGTTATAATATATATATATATATATATATATATATATATATATATATATATATATATATATATATATATATATTTCATTACTGTTTTGGGGTTGGTATGTATATCAAATATACTGCTGTGAATCTGTTATAATCAAGGAAAGACAAATATAAGTTACTGCATGTATTTCTTTAGGTGAATGTTGATTGTTGCACAGATTATTGTCATTGACAGCAAATAACAAATCCTGATTTTAATCATGTTAAAGGGTCGAACCAAACTCTCATTGATAAGTTAATATCAAAGTGTTTTCCCCGCCTCTGTTTCAGTTACAAGCTAAGCAATGGTGCTGTAGAAATGTAACCACTCTTCAGTTTGTAGACAGAGCTGTGGATAGTGACCATCCAGTTAATTACAATTATAGTGTGAACCATGTTTTGAGGCTGTAGATTATTTGTTTACATTCAGTTTGTCTACAAACATTGCAGTACAACAAGAGGATATTTGGCATTCGGCTTGGGTATAAATGTTAAAAGCCAGGTGGCATTTATAAGTTACATTCTTGAATAATCAATGGATTAATAGCTGTATTGGTCCAAATATGTAACAACTCCAGATTGTCCCTTTAAGTGGCTACCTCTTAAATATTTGTATAGCACTGTCCAAAACATTTAAATTTCAACTTGTCACCTGTCTCTCCCTGTAGTCTGGCTGGTCTTCACCATAATTACTGGACACATGATAACAGGCCATTACATCTAAACATTGGTCATAGAAAATCAATTTAAAATTGATCATCTCAGTAATTGGCACGATGACACCTATTGTTGTCTCTACATACTCTTAATGTAGAACCTGAAAGACTCTGGCATTATTACAGCATCTTCCTTACTGCTGTACACACCTTCCAAACACAACACTGCTGGTTGGGGAGTAAAAAAAGAGGAACAAGAACGAACAGTATAAAAATATATGCACTTACTGTTTAAAAACATATGCTAAATAACTTCAAATACAAAATAAGATTCAACATTAAAGCTTGATTCCGCAATTTAAAGAATCACAAAGTGGACACGCCTTCTGTGTTTCTATGAAACATTTTGGACATTGGCCTGGAAAAAATAAAACACGCCTTCTGTGTTTCTATGAAACATTTTGGACATTGGCCTGGAAAAATTACACTTTCAAATTGATGGACATGACTCTGAAAGCAAGAACTGATCATCCAAACAAAGTTTTAACCCTGTTTTGAGGCTATGCCGTTTTTCTTTTTTTAAATATACATATGTTCTTAAATGTTCTCATGCTTTAACATTTTCTCATTGTAGTAAGACAAGCATGTTTTCCAAAACGTTGCAATATTGTTCAGGGTTTGACAGTAGTAAGTTTTTTATTTGATATGTTAAATTCTTTTGGAATCAATGGGTACATATTCATTTACAGGTTAAAAAAAAGTATGTATTTAGCAACTAAGGATTCCAGCTTTAGGGAATACATTTTCAATCTGAATTAGCATTTTTCCATATTGTAAATGTTTTAGTTACTGTTATGGCCAACCCATGTTGTCTACATGTTATAATCTTTGACATTGCTCTGATTATTTCTCAGGTTATGTGAACATGCGTTGAAGTGTCTTCTCCATAGTTGAGGATAAAAGATGCAATGTATGATCTCATTTATGTAATATTCCAATGACATCAGTGTGCAAGAATATTTTCCATTTCATTTGATATTTTTTTCACACCTGGTCATTTCATTTTAGGTGTGCGATCTGTTTCTTATTTTTGATGTTCCAATGACATATCATACAAAATGGGTGACATGGTTGACCAAAATCGGGGACACTGTTTGGCTTATGAGAAACACTTTCACAATCACTTGCTAAATTATGATATTCCCACAGTTCTTCTTTAAATAGGACAAATGCTTGGCTTGTGGACACATTGAGTTAACTGTGCCTATTAGTTGGTAAACCTTGAGTCTTGAGTCTCTCCAGCCATAAACACCTGGTTGTTCTACCATCCATGCAGTCTTGAGCAAGACAACTAGTTAAACATTATATCTGAGAATGAAAATGAAGAAAACAACAGCACAGGGAAAGGTCCAGCTCATGACATATGTGCAAGGTTTAACTAATCAAAAGGGATGCAGGTATGCCAGTTATGCTATGGAAGTGGGAGGATTCTTTCATGTATTCAATGCCAAACATATAACCATGAAGGATGGAGTCTTTATTTCCATACACAGCATTTCTCTGGCGCCATTCTTTTCAGTTAATTGCAGGTTACAAATGAATTCTTACCGGAGAGTAATTTGAATCTAGCTAGGGGCCTTGTCTGTGTTTTCCCTTGCATTATTCTACTTAATACGTCAGAAGGTCTGATCGTGGAGAAACGTTTTCAAGTTCTATTGATGTGTTCTTCAATTGACCATGGTGACCTAGCAACCTAGTAGGTACTAATTGGCAGAGGCTTATCCTCATTGGGCATACAGTTTACATAGAAACAAAAATACAACCTTCAAAATATATTTGCCTTTACAAAACGGTGGTCGGAGAAATGAAGCCTGTGGAGGAAAAATATTTAATTGTACATTGTCCTACATACACATATAAAAATACTTATTTAGTAAAGCAGGTCATAGGGTTTTCTAAGATCCCATAAGCAGCTCCCATAAGATTTTTCCTTGATATAAATACAGGACCAACAGTAACTTCTTAAGTTGACAATGCCTCACATACACTTTACCAATAAACACACAATTTACGATACAGGTTACATTATTCATGGTTAAAAACTCTTTGAGGATCTTGGGCTATTAAACTGTCTACAGGAAAAAATAATTTAATGCCATTGAGAAAGAAAACTATTCAATAGGATCAGGGAATGAGCAAGGGTTGATAAAGATATTCTCATTCTCAATTCAAGGAGAATTGAAAAAGGTGTTACAAGCATTCTCCACCCAACCCCCCATCACCCACCCTCCCACACTCTAGGTCTCGTAGCTTTTTTTTTGTAGCCAAATATAGTCCAGGAATCCTGCCCCATGTGAAATGATTAGGAGACGAGCACTGCTTTTCAGTGCCGCGCAAAGGGATGCTTTGAATTGACAAGTTCTAATAGAGATTTTAATTAGTGTAATGCCCTCTCAATCTGGCATAGAGATACAATCTTTTCTTTCCTTTGACAAACATATCCCTGCCTCGTTCACATTTGTTTGGTGTCCACATAATGAGACAACGTAATTCTATATTTATGCAGCTTAAGGGAAACCAATAGCTTTCAGGATCAAAGAAGATTGTATGACAGGAAGGAGAAACTTTTCTAATTCTAGTCATTTTCTGCTGGAAAAGTAGTCTGCAAATAATCATCCTGCAACAGAATGAAAAAAATTTCAAGGAGGTCATAGGACTCAGAAAGCAATTCTTACTCTAATAGATTTCCATGAAATTAAATAAATGAAACCACATTGCCTTTGGTTTGAAGATAACTGGACTGTCTCTCTCTCTCTCTCTCCCTCTCCCTCTCTCTTTGTGCATCACTTTCTCTTGCTCTCTTTCTGTCTCATTCTTTCTTTTTCTCTTTCCCTCTGTTCTCCTCTTTCTCTCTCACACACACACACAGATACACACACTATTTAACAACACACACACACACACACACACATACACACACACACACACACACACACACACACACACACACACACATTCAATAGTATAATATAGTTTTCCAGGGCTTAAATTGTCTAATTCCATTGCTTGCTATGAATAACATTTTAGCAATATGTGGTTTTGTGAAGCCAAAGCAACCTTTTGAAGACTACTCTATTTCCCTGCTAGAGTCTGATAGATAGAGGAGAAAGTACCCAAGGGGAAGCACAGCATCCCTGATTAGAGAACCATGTCACATTCTCCTCAGTGCCTGTTTGCCTCAACGTGCTGCCAGTAATCCCCCCTCCAAGTTCCCTATGCATTTTATTCAGTTGGCTCATAAGTAGTTAAAGAAACTGTTTTCAGTCGCCACTAATAACTACTGACCCAGAGTGACACAGGTCCACAATGGGTTTGTCAGGCCTGCAACGCTGAACCAAAGAAGCTGATTAGTACCTCAAGAGGTTTGAACCAAGAATCAATGGCCGGTCTGTCCCAAAGCAGAGCTTCCAGCATGGCGCTGATAATGGTGGAACACCATTAGTTATGCCTCATTAAGTCCTGTGAATCCCCTTATGGGAAATTTGTTCAGCCTGTCAAAAATCTATTACAAATGTGTGTTTCCACTGCGTTTGGCTATTCCAAAAGATGTCAGTAAACTGAAGGTTAGGACAAGACTTGTAAAGGAACCTGTGTACGTGGCAGTCATTGGTGAGACATTCATTCTGACCGATACATTTAAAACCTTTACGGTATTATTAGTTTAAACATGACATTAGTAATTTAGCTTCCAATATCCAATCTCAAATCCCAATTGAGGACGTACCCATTAAATAACCTGTAATTTTACTGATGATGTAGGCAGCAAACATTCAAGGTTAAAGGGACAGTTGAAATACAAAATTGCATATTGGTTTCCATACCCTGTAAGTTGTTTATAAACCAATGTACGCTTTGAATTCATTTCCCTGGTACTGTTGGGCACAGTTTCCAAACGCTATTTTTTTTATTGGTAATATTGTAGCATTTGCGCCACTAATCTCCTGGAGGTCATGGGACTGTTATAGGCTTTGTTGGGAAATTAAGTTGAAATGTTAAAGTGTATTTGCTGAGCTTTACAATCAATTTCACATGTGATGATTGCAAGTTGTAAGATGATTTCAATTTTGTGTGCAAAAACTTGCTAATTTCTTCCAAAAATGCAATCTGTTGGACATAAAACCAGAGGGCTAAACATGGCCCAGGCTGAGCAATAACAACACACATGTGCATAACACAAATGCTGATGCCTTGAAATCAGCATAGGGACCAGAGTAATAAATAGTAAAAAGTAATTCTACTTATTATCAAACAGTAATAGACATACTTAAGTGTGCTAAAATGGACCCACTCATTTCATTTCACATTGTAAATAGTAATATATGTACCATACATGATTGGAAATAGCATTTTAGTCAGAATTCATGTCAAATATATTACATACTACATTAGGATGTGTACTAGAAGTGTACTAAAGTTGATAAGTGTGAAATAAGTGGTTACATTTTAACACACTAAAGTATACTTATTACTATGTAAATACTGCATACTATATTAATATTATTTAAGGCACTAAAGTAGAGTGGTTCCAAAATCATACAATTTAATTGTACTGCTTTTTTGGCTCGGATATGTTAGTCATCGTAATACATTTCAATGTATCTCAACATCCTGAATTAAATAAATTCAAGAAACACGAAGAATGTTCCAGTGTTGCTCAAAATGTATGAATAACAGAGAACCACCAATTCAATAAAAAAATGTAAGCATGTCAAACCAGAAATATACATTTGATTAAAATATGTTTATTGGGTTTGAAATGACAGACCACGGATCAACATAACACTTTCCAGAGATGAAGACTGGATCAGAATCCTTCCCAAAAATAAAATGGACATTTCATAAGTCAAAATGTAAACTTGTGTAGCATTCCATTGGCACTTTTTAACTAGCAGAAAGTTTCTTCTCAAAACATTGTTGTCAAGGATATGACCAACTGAAAGTCTGCATCTTGTTTGTTTATAGGGGGAGGTTGGCGAGGTTTCACTGAAGACTGGTAGTGATGCAATGTTGGGCATGTGATCTACATGTGTTTGGGTGTAGGTGAGTGTGTGTGTGTACATGGGTGAGTGTATAGGTGACTGTGTGTAGGTGTGTGTACATGGGTGAGTGTGTAGGTGACTGTGTGTAGTGTGTGCGTGTGTGTGTGTGTGTGTGTGTGTGTAGGTGAGTGTGTGTAGGTGGGTGTGGGTGTAGCTGGGGGTGTGTGTATGTGGGTGAGTGTGTAGGTGGTTGTGTGTAGGTGTGTGTGTGTAGGTGAGTGTGTGTAGGTGGGTGTGTGTGTAGCTGGGGGTGTGCGTATGTGGGTGAGTGTGTAGGTGGTTGTATGAAAGTATGTGTGTGTGTAGGTGTGTGAGTGTCAGTGTGTGTAGGGGGTGTGTCTAAGTGAGTTTGTGTGTACGTGGCTGTGTGTGTTGGTGAGTGCGTGTAGGGGGTGTGTATAGGTGGAGGTGTATAAGTGGGTGTGTGTGTAGGTGGGTGTGTATAAGATGGTTCATATGACATAATAAAATAACTATAAATCTTAGCCTCTTCAACACACATACACACACACACACACACATACACACAAACACTCACACACACACACACATACATGCACACACATACAAACATAGATAAGAGCATGAGGACTAACTCTCAATAGAAAATGTCTGGCAAATTAATTGAAGAAGGACCTAAGCGTTTCTGCAAATTTGACATTTGGTAATCTCCTCAGCCAACAGAACGGAAGAGTCTTAATACTGGAGGCCAAGGAGCCAAAGAGGACCACCCACTTTCTTTTCAACGATCATCTTGCAGCAACCTGTGTCCTCTCCGGCATTCACCAGAAGACACTGCTCTCTAGAGGGAATGGCAATTAGACACCCGTTGTCCTCCATAATAAACTTCCAGACTAGCTTACGATCCACAGTGTAAAGACCATGTGACTCCTGGAACAAACAGGATTACACGTGGAATCTCCATGTTCCATTTTTCTGTCCTACTGCAGAACCACTCCAAGGGTGAAGTCATACAACACAGTCATCTACCCCAAACCGTTCTTTGTTCATTTGTCTGTGAGTTTTGACAGTACATGATGCCGATTCCCACGGCTTCGCTGCTTTGACAAATTTTGTATATTAATATTGATTGGACATATGCTTTGTAATAAAACTATATATTTTTTTTATATTAAAGAACATCTTGAATCTACCAAAAATACGACCCCCCCCCCCCTTCAAAAGATATCCCTCTTTTGCCCATGACCAACAAGGAAGAAAGGACTGTGTCATGGGCCGCCAATTAGGCCAGGAACCACAAAGAAAAAAACATGTTTCAGACAGCATGCAGACAGTTTGGTTCCTGAATGCTGCTGGAGTGTTTACTTGCCCTGCTTTAACCAGCTGGCCACACGAGAGGCAGAAAGGACACACTGACTCCACCCCACATGGGGTAGTGACACAGAAAGGGAAACCGAACTCTGTTTTAGCTCCCTTGTCACAATGCACTGCATCCAATCAAAGAATACCCCAAAAGTCCTTTTGTCCTATTGTGCGTGGGTGGACAGGGACGAGGGGGAGGCTAAGGTGCACCCCTCCACCCCTGTAGATATACTGTCCGGCTGGCCAAGCGGCCACACTTCACAGCTAATTACCAGACTGATTCAGTGGCCAGTTGTAATCAGCAGGACTGACAGTTAAAACTGCCCTAATCAGATGTAATCCTTGCTTTGTGTCACTAACCCCCCTAACCTTTCTCCTGCCCAACTCCCAAAGGCTTCTTGTCCGCTCTGTCTGTATTGATACGAGGAAGGGGGGTATGATTTGGGTTTTTGTTAATCAATACTTGGCCATCTATGGCCAAGGTACTGTTGTGATAAAGCTTCTGTGACTGGCATAATTGTACAACTTGTTCGCATTTATTTATTTTCGTGGTCTCTGTATTGACTCTGTTGTCCTTGATTATCATCAGTAATAATACATTAGTGATATAATGCATTGCAGTATACTACATGTACAACATAGTTTTCAAAAAAGTTGGGACGCTGAGTAAAATGTAAAGAAATACAGAATGCAATCGATTGTAAATCATTTAAACCCTATATTCAATAGAAAATAGTACAAAGACAACATGTCAAATGTTGAAACTGAGAAATGTCATTGTTTCCTGAAAATTAAAAACTTTGAATTTGATTCGAGTGACACATAAAAAAAAAGAAGAAGCTAGGACAGGGCCAACAAAACACTGCAAAAGTGTCTAATGCAAATAAAACATGGTGGAACGGCTCACTATTAAGTGAACCTGTAACAGGTGCATTAAATGGAACACGGAGGCAGTAAAACCTGAATCCAAGTGCAGAGGCACAGAACAAGGGGCAGGCAAAAACGTTGTCACTAATACAGGCAGAGAGCATCCAAAACACACAGGTAGGCAAGCAACATGGCAGAGGTAACCAAATGAGGCCGGCTGCCAAACGTAGCCGGAGAAAGGCAGGCAGAATAGTCAAAAATACAGGTGGGTCAAAAGCAGGCTTAGAATTACGCTCGGTACATAGCAGAACTAACAAAACTTTGCAAGGGCAAAAGGGGAACATAAGGCAATATATAGGAATGCTAATGACGAACAACAGGTGATAGGTGAAACAGGTGTTATGGTACATAATATCTAAAAAGACTCGGAGAATCCAGAGCAATCTCTGTATGCAAGGGACAAACCAGTATCGGATGGCCGTAATCTTCGGGCTCTTAGACAGCACTGCATTAAAACAGATACAATTCTGTGGTGGGCATCACTGCATGGGCTCAGGAACACTTCCAAAAACCATTGTCTGTGAACACAGTACGTTACAGCAACCACAAATGCAAGTTAAAACTCTACCATGTAAAGAAGAAACCTTATATAAACAAGATCCAGAAACAAGATGGACTGAGGTGAAGTGGAAAACTGTCCTGTGGTCTGACAAATCAAATAATATTTTTGGGAATCATGGATGCCGCGTCCTTCAGATTAAAGAGGAGAGCAACCATCAAGGCACATTTCAATAGCCAGCATCTGTGATGATATGGGGGTGCATTATTGCACATGGCATGGATGACTTGCACATCTGTGAAGGCACTATTAATGATGGACAATATGTACAGGTTTTGGATCAACGTATACCAGATGATGTCTTTTTCAGGGAAGGCCTTGCTTATTTTAGCAAGACAATGCCAAACCACATTCTGTACATATTACAACAGCATGGTTTCGTAGTAAAAGAGTCTGGATGCCAAACTGGTCTGCCTGCAGTCCAGACCAGTCACCCACTGAAAACATTTGGCACGGTATGAAAAGCCAAAATAAGTGGTAAACATGCCCCTGTCCCAATTGTTTTGAAACGTGTTGCTGGCATCAAGTATTTTTCCAAAAACAATACCATTTCTCAGTTTCTCAGTTATGTTGTCTTTGTACAATTTTCAATTAAATACAGGAATAAATTATCTGGACATCATTGCGATCTGTTTTTATTTGCCGTTTATGTAGCATCCCAACGTTTTTGGAAACGTTGTTGTATGAATCATGACCACTGAACGAGGCAACTCAAATTGTACATGTTTTATATTATTAATTACCAGGTCGGTCGAACCCTCAAAGGTGATGGGTTATGTTGTTTCCAAAAAAGTTGGGATGCTGTGTAAAATGTAAAGAAATACAGAATGCAATCATGTGCAAATCCTTTAAACCCTATATTTAATAGAACTATGTTGTTGGTTAAAAGCAATGGTATGTGAAAGAGTAAACAACAGGTATGACACATTTTTTATTGAGTTTGTAACTCCTTTATAATATGAATAGGATATAGATATAACATAGCTAAGGATTAGTCCAGACACTACATCACATGCCCTGGTGCACTATTGCTTAATTAATTGATATCTGGCCCTCTATTTCAGGAACTGTGAGTAGACTTATCCAAGTTTAATAATTTCAATCTTAACATTGGTGGTTTAGCATTTTACAAAGTACTTGAGATTATGGGCAGGATATGGTATATGGACATCTCATGGTTTTAAATGGAGCTATTTGTAAATTGAAAGCTATGACTGGCTTATTACTTAAAGCTTTTAGGAATTTCCGTTTTATGGCAGTCATTGTGCCTGTTTCATTACAACCAGTAGAGTTAATTGTTAATGCACAAACACTCAGAAATGGGTGTGAGTAAAAAGATCCTTATGCACAAATTGGTCTAAAGTGATCATTCAGAAAATAATCTTTACTTTGTAAAAGAACAAGAAAAAAAATACATTTATGAGGCATTATCACAACCCGGAATGAATGGGAAAAAAAAGACAGAATCTATTAAACAATACAAACTCTACCGTGTTATTTTACTCAATTGACTATAAGGGCTGGTTTCCATAGAGGGGCTAATGGAGGTGGATGTGCTGTAACAGTCACACTACATTGCTTTTGGAAATGTACTAAAATCTAGATGTTTGCTACATCCATTCTCATAAACTGGCAGCATACTCCAGATCCTGACCAAATATAAGAGCCCAATGCTAATTCCCTCCCTCTGTGACTAAACGATGAGCCTGACATTTGCTTTCTGCAGTGGGAGAAACACTACTCAGACACCTTAAGAGGAAAAATTAGGTTGTAAGAATGTACAATGCGATTGAATTTTAATCCGAGTGCTGAACTGCAGAAAATGGATTAGGTAATTACCGTACTTTTCAGGACTATAAGGCCATAAATTAAAATCTCCAACAACTTCTCAAGTGACAACTCATCTAATCAGAAGGACAATCATGGAGAGGCCTAGCTGTTTACTGATTGCTCTAATCAAAAATGCCTTCTTCAAACACTAGCTAATTGGCGAGTTTACCCACGGAAAGGGAAGGCAGACATGGAGGGGATACTGTCGTGATTTGAGGAACCCAAATATCCCTATTTGCATTGAGTGCCACCAGAATGCACTTGACTCCCACAAGTTATCAGCAAACCAGACAATTATTCATCAGCCACAAATTGGCACATCAAAGTCAAATCAGAGAATTACCGCCAGGAACACCCCAACGCCAACGGCTGAGAGAGGAAAGGTAGCCTTTGATTGACCGCATTGCCCTTCCTGAATCTTTGGTCCACATTACCGTACTCAACACCCAGCACAGACTCAATACTTCACCACAGCTGAACTCACATTATGGTTATTTCAATGACAAATGGAGATTTTTCAAAGATAACACACAAACGAAACCAGGTCCTTCAACAAACAACATGAAGGCATTATAAAGCATTCATAAATGCCCTAAATCACAGTGAATCATGCGATAAACAGAATTAAATAACGGATCTCCCGATAATAATGAAGCAACAATAATGTCAAAATAACAAAGGGTTCTCCCCACCTCCCTTTCTGAAAGCTATTCAAGCTGGAAATATGTGACTCGTCTCAAATTCCTTGCTGATGCTCTTAATGCATGAACTAACCATCTATGACATCAAATTAATAGTTTTATCCACAAGGCTCCCTCTGTGTTTGTTTGCATTATAATGGTTAACAAACGTTAGAGTAAAACAAGCTTATTTGTTGTTCCTGATAGGGTACAACAAATAAGGTATTTAGAAGTAATATTCTCCAAGAAGCAACGGTGCACGGCATCATTCGTTTCTAAGTAAAACAATGCAGTTAGCAACTACGGATTGCAGTAAGAAAGAGCCATTATTTGAAGGGTGAATACAGTGGTCCCCTGGTGGTAGTTACAGAGCATTAGATGACAGGTGCACAGTTTAGGAGTCCTGGTGCATTGTTATTCAAGCAGTAGTCTCCCCCATGTGTTCCCCACACAGTTATTTGGCCTCCAAATGTAGAGTATTGAATACATGACATCCAAGTAAAGTTTTAAGAAATAACAATACTTACATAATCTCCCAATGCCTTTTAATAATATAAGAAGGCACCACAGACCATAGCCCTGGAAAGCAATGGTGCTGGGTTTTCTGCTGTGCTGCTGTAATTAGAAGCATTTAAAATTGGCATAAAATGGGCTCAAATGAGAGCCAGGGGGATACAAAGGTTACTATTCAACGTGTTCATGCTTCTGGGTCAATCAAGCTATCACACCAACATTTAAATCTTAAAGCTTAAAATCGTTAAGGCTATCCTAGTAGATGTTTTTTTTATCTGCTGGCAAAGGATTGGTGGTTTAGGGGTTTTCTGTGGCTTGCTACTCGGTCTGGATTTGTGAGGCTCTAGTAAAGAGGTAATTTGTTAGTTAACCAGGCAATTATGCTTGTAAACTTTCTTAATAATCTATATTACCTGTCTGGTAAGCTAACCTGAAGACTGCATAAAAAATATTTTGCAGTAGAGTTAAGGTGGAGCTATGTGTAGTGTAAAAAGGTTTGTTTCAAGCATCAATACCAGTGCATGTCTGCATGTTTCTAAGTAATTTTTTGGTGTAGCCTTGAATGTTCAGTGATTAATTAACAAGAATTCAATTCTACCTTATTAGGCACGTTGAAAATTGTTCACAGCGTATAAAAGGTATCAAAAAGAAACATGTAGTAACCTATTCCAAACCAGTCTGTAACTTAGTCTGGAAGTGACTATTGCAGGGCTTTTAGGACATTAACTGGCTTATATTCCATTGCACAGCATTATAACGTTTGCATAATGACAGACCCTTGGAAAGGTTTGAGTGTGAATGGTTTACACCTTAAACCATCAGTGATAGCTTGCACAAACATGTATATGTCATCTCTTTTGTTCTATGATATTTATAAGCCCCACAGGGTCACGCCCTCCGCATCCACCTCCTCATAGTCCGGGCCAGGCTTTCTCTCTCCCCTGTCTGTCCATGTATGTGGGGCTTTCCCCCACTGCCCCTCAAGTCTCCACACCTGCTATTCATTCCCTCATCAGCCTGCCTATATATACCCTGGTTTCCATCCGTCCGGTGCTAGATCATTCACTGCTAGGTAGTAACCTTCACAGCCGCTCCAAACCATAGTTTGAGAACCCAGTTTAGTGGTTCCTTCCTACTAACCCTGTTTGTTCCCCGTTACCAAGACCCACCTTACCCAGCCTCCAAACTCCTCCACCTGCCCGCCTGTCAACCACCTGCTCTGCCTACCCGCTGTCCTGTCTGCCTCGCCCTACCTACCCACCTACCTACCTACCTACCCACCTACCTACCTACCTACGTGCCCAGCCCCCACGCCTCCGGCCTGGCCTCAGTCCTTCCATCCCAGCCACCATTAAATCAACCTTTTCGTTTCCCTGATTGTGTCTGGTGTCGTGCGCTTGGGCCCACTCGCGGCTGCCCCCGTAACACACAGGACTAGTTTAAACATATTTATTTTATAACAGAAAATCCCAGGAAAGTCTCTGTTATATTGCATTTAACTCAAATATTGTACTTGCTGTAACAAACTACACACAGATGTGTCTGTCTAGGTGTACTATACTGCTGAGACAACATTTGTACACATAGGATCAATTAAAAAAAAGTAAAGAATATTATTTTTTTACTAGCTTATAGTTTGGCAGATCACATTTTGATGTGACCTTTCAATATCACTCATGAATGCAACCGATTATGTCAAATTGTTTTTTGCAAGCAACACAGCCCTAGTTTTCCTGGAAAGAAAACGGCTCTGGGATTCAAAGCATTAAATGTCAACAGATAAACAGAGCCTCCAGTAGAGCAATACAGTCAGCTTCTGCATTCAAGTCGGTGGACATCCATGTGCGCAACTGTGTGTATTGTGTAACGGGATATTGATAGCACTCATGTTTGGATGTCTAGGGAAAAACACATTTATAAGGCTAATTATCAAAATGCCTCTTCCTCTGGAGCGCTACAAGCTAAGTGCACTTCTTCGGCCCTTCCGCTTTGATGATACAATAAGACCAAACTAGTTTCCCGCCTCAGGAGCAATTGCTTTCCACTGAAAGCACTGTGCATGACGTGTCTGTTGTGAGCACAATTTCAGAGGACTTTGTGACTTTCCTGCCTGTTACCTGTCTTACGACCACAACTTTATTAATGTATACAGTACATACAGGAACAATACTGTGTGAGACCCATCAGCCCCTCTATATTAAAGACCAGAGGAACACAAAGTTTGGGAGCGCCGGGGGTTTATCTGATGACTTTTTAGGTTAGTACACCACGCAACTGATAGTGAAGTTGGATTCGGGATATTCTATCAGTTTTTCCAAAATTCGCACCAATTGCGTTTTACGCTTAATTCACCAGGTAAGTTAAGTGGGAACTTGTTGTCATTTAGAACATCTATAGTTTTGTGGCTGCATCAATCAGGAAGAATACATACACCTTCTCATGCCATCAATTGAGCTCGCAAACACCCAACCTGCAGTACCACAAGGGCTTACTAGATTGTGACCACACGAAACAGCCTAGCCTGACATCCTGCTAATCCACCCATGAAACGCTTGAATCCAATTTGATATGCCCATTGTCGGAACCTTGGGAACTGTCAACATGCCCTAACAAGGATTTTAACTTCTGGCTGAAACAAAAAAGCTGTACTGAAAAGCTCAGGGTCTTGCAGCTAGAAACTAATTTTGAAGCCTGTCTGTAAAGTTGGGACTCAGGAGTGTGCTCAGGATCAGAACGTTTTGATTGGAGTAATTGCTCTTTAATGCTAATCTTCTTCAATGTGGAGTTTAATGCGATGGTGGCACATTTCTGGTGACATTCACTACAATAACTGTGGTGTAACCGTAAACCTGGCACGGCAATGTGGTGACTACTCTATGCTACCATGCTTCCTTGTTCTTAGTGCATGACAGGATGACTCAGCAACCAAGAGTCAAAATATTGCTGGCTCCCCAGCAGTTGGTAAGTTGAAGGGACATTTCAATCACCTTGACATAATGTACACTAATAATATTAAATTTGTATTAAAATATTTTCCAACGAAGAAAACATTGTTCTGAATTTAATGTAATAATAAAAAATTATGTCGAGATACAAAATATGAAAGTATTATAATGCAAATAGAATACACATTTGATTATAATCAGTATTTGTCATACTGCTTCAATTAAAAAGAAAGGGCAGCTTAATAAATGCAATTTAAGTTTTAATAACAATTTTTTAAAAATAAATTATAACAACAACTTGGCTGTTGTGTTTAGTTTCACTAACCTCAGTCATAGGGGACCTGTCATTCTACAAATACGTCATTCAGAAAATAGCTGGCATACACACTAGTTCATCATAAGGATTAAATATTCTAGTTCAGACTCCTGTGAAGTCAAACCGCTGTTAATATACCTCTTCTTACAACTCATTCCATCTCTGAACTGAATAGATGCCCTGTGCGATGTAGCTGTGGACATCCACTCATTCAGAGTTGTCTGCATCATGCTTCAGAATGCCCAGATTTACCACAACATTCCATGCATGGTTTTGGTACTCAAGTTGAAATAGTTGGTTTCAAGCGAACTTGAACTAACTTCACAACATCATAATGGCTTGAGGACAGACTGGGTTCAGATCAACACCAATATAAACTATTAAAAATAAATCCATAAAATAGACACCTCCACCTTAATGGACACTCACTGACTGGGAGGGAAAATGAGCAGGAGCTTGTGTTGAGGTTCACCCCTATCTAAGCACATGCCTGCATACCAGTGGTGGGTTGGCATTGAATTAAGAATCCAAGGAAGATCTTTAAGATAAAATTGTGAATGTATGATTTCATGGGTGTATGTTCTTCCACTAGTCTTATGAACATTACCTATAACCAGGATTCTATAACCAGGATTCTATAACTAGGATACCATAACCAGGATACTGCAGCCAAATACTTGGTTGCCTCCAGACAATCCATGCACATAATACCTTTTCCCCAACATTTTCATTATTCTTTCCTCAGACATAATCCAGAAGTAATCTTCACAAGTTAGCACCAAACTGCTGTTGCCTGCAAGACAGCGTAAACTAACAAACATGAAAGGACTTAAAAAGGAAAATGACTGAATCAGCCAAATCTGCACTCAATTCTCCACTGAGCAACATATGTCATATATTTCTTAGCCAGACATATCCGCACAACAACCTTAGTGTCATGGGCTAATAATAATTTTAGCCATAGCGGGTCGATAAACCCGGCCAGGCTATATGGGCCAGGTTTTTCAAGCATGGCATTAGCATTTCAGAGCCATGTAAACGGCTGACCCCTATTCCCCTGGTAGAAAGCAGTGAGCTCTTGTGGCTTTCAGACAACACAGCATGTTAATATCAGTGAGCCCTCAGTCCCCCCCCCCCCCACTATGCTCTGGCTAATCTGCTTTCGTCACCTTTGCTAACATCTCTATTATCAACAGATTTGTGCCACCAAAAAGGAATTACATTAAAGTCACATCTTGTCACCCAGTTGTCCTGGGCATGGACTGGTGTATGTCAACATTTGTATTCCCACAGGGCCAGAGGGGGAAAGGGGTTTGGCTGAGGGACGTCAGTAATGCAATTAAAGGTCACCATCATGCACTATGCTGACGTCAAATAACATCTCTGTTGCATATGTTCGACACAGACACAGAGAGCATTCAACTCCCCAAGATCATTTAGTGTTATTTGTGCATTAAGGGAACTCTGAGCAGGGGTGTGAATTTGTGGCAGGCGGGGAGAGACACGTCTCCGTGGCAGTGGGGACTGCACCATGAATACATTTGAGCCCCTCTCCCTTGAGATCGCCTTCAATCACAGAGCATAAGGTGTCAATGCATTCTGCACAGTGTGAAAGCAGACTGCAGAGATGAGTTGGATCTAATAGGACACTGGAAGAGGCGGAGGACGGCCGACTACTTTTAAACCAACCCAGAGTCAGGGCTCACGATCTGGGCCATCTTACCACAATTTGTGCCTTGGAACCATATATACAAGATAGGAAATACATTATTTAAGGACTGAGCTGTGTAGAAAGTACATAAAAAATGGGAAATTATTTTAATTCATATCAATACAATTGCTCAGTTGCAACAGTATAAACTCACAGAAATCAACAAAAAAAAAAAAAAGCAGAGATTTGGCATCAGAAAGATAGAAAAGCTATTGATTTGACTGCTTGGGCCCAATGTTAAAAGAGTTGAGTAAGCTAACAAAGGCAGAGAGAGAAGCACTAGTACAGCAGGTTAGACTTAATCCATGTCTGCTAATTCAGTGCATTACAATGTTAAAGGCAAACTCCATTGAAAACAAACACCTTGCTTCCACATACTGGCTAAACAATACAAAGCAAACAAGACAACAGTAAACATCTAGACGCCAACGGATGACGAACAGAACCTTGGGCCAAACAACAGTGTACTTTTCAAAATGGTGGATCTCCGTTACAACACATAGGCAGTGGAGAGCGTCATCCCGACGTGTGTGTAGCTGCAGCCACGGAACTATGAATGAAAAAATGGCAAGAAAAATTGACACCATTAATAACCATCAATATTATATCAGTTGAAAATATAACACTTCGGCCCACAATGCCCATTGTCAGATGAATTATACAAAAGCAATATGGAAGCATTCACAGTATCCCAAGGGGGCCAATCAGGTCAGAGATGGCCAGAAACCTGTAGTCTTAAAGAGGTTCGGTAGATTACCTCATATGAGTCATCTGTTTTAGTGGTGTACTCAGTAACCTCACCTGTTGGATGAATACAGCACAGATAGAATAGAAAAGTGGCAGAGGAAATACAATTGCGCCATAGAAAAGATGTGCTGTACAATAATATGTAAGATTCTCAAGTACACTGGTTACTATAGCCTGCTGGCCGTGACTGGGTTAGTGTCTTGGAAGTGGATCCAGAAAGTCTCTCTGGACCTTCAGTGTTAGTCGATATCACCTCCAGTTTTGTTTTTGCTGACTTTCTCAATATAGAAATCACATAACAACAGGCCTCTTTGTTTAAAATGTAGATCCACGCGTCGATTAGGATCTGATTCATAGTAGATTGGGATGTAATGCCGTCGCTGTCATGCCCGAGGGCCAAAGCCCAATGGAGCCACCCTCAGCTACTATTGCAGGGATGTCCATGGCCATCGGTACTCTCATACGATGGCAGGCCTTACAGTCATCCTTGTGGGCTTTTTTGTCTTGTTATGTTAGATACTCGATGAGTTGAAAATAAACAATGTAAGTGTTCTTTTTGGGAGTCTATTCTATACTGGAAGGCTATTTAAACTTAGTAGTAGTATAAGTACTCATGGCAGAATTCAGGCAGGGCACACATTATTTTAATATTTTTTTGTCATTCCTCATATTAAAATGGCATACACCATTGGCAACATTTGTAGATTTGCTTGTCACTTTCATAGAATTGCTTACTGTATTTTAAAATTGCAGAAACTTGATTATCTCCACTGTCAAGAATAGTCACAAACAGTTGCTTAAAAAAACAGTTACTTCAGAGTTTCCCAGAACCATAAAAATCTGGTATTTAACATGTATCTCTTGTATTCCAATATGTTTTCCTTCAATCAGTACATATTAAGTGCTAGTATAATGAGTGTAAAGAGTTCTACCAAAGTACATTGTTGTTCATGAGATTTCTGAAGATCTGTTTTGGACTATATTCTATGATGGGTTGGTAAAGACCCTGTGAGTGCAATGAGGCATACATCATTTCAGAGCCTACAGTGTCTAATAATATAAAATGTACCCAACAACTCAATTGCACATATCTATGGAACCAGGCAGGATGAAAAGCCATTCCAAATACTTATTACATCCCAGAATATTCAATTCATAATTTACATATCAATTTTTATGCATCTAAAAGCAAAAACTCTTCGCTAAGGCATTTTCCATTTGGAATAATAGGGGGTTTCTGAGATCTATTTTAATTGGCAAAACAAACACATGACTAGTGCATTAAAGCAATTGTTTATTACCACTGAATCATAGGGTATGTATAATTTTGCCGTAAATGGTTATTAACTGATACAGAAACCATGGATTTGTATAATAGCCAGTAATCATTCCACCTCAGAATGTGTTTTTCCCTGATATACAGGGTTAAAGAATGACTCCGTAGTCAGTTCCATTTAGTAGGTCACAGAAATTGATTTGCTGCCCAAGGAATGTTTTTTTTTCCTTTTTTTGCGGTACTCTGGCATTCTGCTCACATAATCAAGGATGAGCGCTGCCTGTCTACCCAATCCACTGCTTCGTCCCACAGGGAAAACTGACTTGTAACAGGAAAACCTGCATGAATACTAATTAGTCTACTTGGCTTTAACAGCTTTGGTGTGCCCATCTCATAGGAATTTGCAGAATGTGATGCCTTTCCATGTTAATTACCCCATCTGAACATAGGAATAGGGAGGAGTGAGAGAGAAAGAGGGGGAAATAGAGAGAGTGGGGATCCTGGGAATACCTATATGCATGGACTCTGCTCAGTCTTAAATACAGTTAATTATAATGGGATTTTGAACATTTCAAGCAGGAATCAGGTGGTCGGGAGGCACTTTTCAGGGACTAAATCCCCAGACAAGGTCTCACAATTACGGCTGTCCACTTTGACATTCCTGCCCCAGATTCAGGAGAGTGAAGGAGTTGTGGAGAGTGAGGGAGGAGTGTAGAGAGAAGGAGTGGTGGAGAGAGAAGGAGGGGTGGAGAGTGAAGGAGTGGTGGAGAGTGAGGGAGGAGTGGAGAGTGAGGGAGGAGTGGAGAGTGAGGGAGGGGTGGAGAGTGAGGGAGGAGTGGAGAGTGAAGGAGTGGTGGAGAGTGAAGGAGGGGTGGAGAGTGAGGGAGGGGTGGAGAGTGAGGGAGTGGTGGAGAGTGAAGGAGGGGTGGAGAATGAGGGAGGAGTGGAGAGTGAGGGAGGGGTGGAGAGTGAGGGAGGAGTGGAGAGGGAAGGAGTGGTGGAGAGTGAATGAGTGGTGGAGAGTGAGTGGGGGTGGAGAGTGAAGGAGGGGTGGAGAGGGAAGGAGTGGTGGAGAGTGAAGGAGTAGTGGAGAGTGAAGGAGGGGTGGAGAGTGAAGGAGTGGTGGAGAGTGAGGGAGGGGTGGAGAGTGAGGGAGGAGTGGAGAGTGAAGGAGGGGTGGAGAGTGAGGGAGGGGTGGAGAGTGAGTGAGGGGAGGAGAGTGAGTGAGGGGAGGAGAGTGAAGGAAGGATGGAGAAAGGGGGAGGGGAGGAGAGTGAGTGGGGGTAGAGAGTGAGGAACAAACAGAGAATGCCAAACCAACAGTGAAATAGGGTAAGCCACAACAGAACTGAAAATGCAGTCTGCCGTGAACCCACAGCTTTACTCAGCGGCCAAGGAGTTTTATTACTAAACCAAAATAGCCCACAAGCTTTCAGCTCCAATGAAAAGCTATTGAAGGTGAGTGGGCAGAACCTGGTTAGGAAGGTGGGCAAAGCAAAGCACCACCTAGGAAAATCATATTGGGCTGTAACGGAGGTCATCTCTGTTACCTAGACTCCCTGGCTAATAATGCATATTGTTGGGTCACATGCATGAAGTTAAATCATTCGTACTATTTATAGCATACAGTGGTCGCTAACAGCGATTAATAATGTTCAGACTTAGAACACAGTGGATTTAGATTATTTATTGTATTTCAAATCTGTTGTGTTGGTGTTGCAGGGTGGCCACGTCTGCGTTGGCTGGTGGATTGGCCTGCAAGGAGAACATAACATTACTGTTGTCATGCCAGATTGTAATGTGCAGCATTCACATTGTGCCGATGTGCCGTTTGCGGGATGTTTAGAAGTGCCAATATAGTTGGGTGAACTAAATGTTCAACGCATGTACTTACTGTGTGTTTTGATCCTCCAGAGTGACCGGTAGTTCAGCAGTGTTCGGGCATAGATTCCCCAGGAGCCAGTGCATTGAAAAAATGGGTTCCACGTGCGACCAAAGGGGATATATTCAGGGGGATGTTTTGAGATGTGATTAATTAATGTAATGTTGATGCAGATTTATTTTGGATAACGTGTGGGGGTTAAGATATTAGAGGAATTATTTATTGACCAGTGTAATCATTATTTAAAACAAAACCTGTAAATGTTTTAAATAATTATTGGTGTGTACATTGTTGTGACCCAGGCGGTTCCCTCTAAAAGAAGGCAGTTTTTTGTGTTTGGTGTGTATGTGTTTGGGTTTAAAATGTTGTGACCTTGTTCGGTGTTAAGTGAGGTGTGTAAATAAATGCCCCTGGTGTATTGTGCCTGATTCTGTAAGATGTGTACTTATATGATAACAAAATTCAACCTTCATTCTTTCTAAACCGCACAATGCTTTGAAACTTTGGTAACGGGAAGTCCACGAAAAAGTAGTCCGCCCTGTTAACAACATTTGACCTAGTGGAACCGAAAACTGTATGACGATCCTGTGTTTCTTATATAACCAATAGGCTGAATGTAGGCCAAGTTTAATCTTGTTTGAAAGACTTCAACTGCCCTGCCACTGGGCGTCCTCTTCCCATGGGGAATAGAAATGATGACCTGATGATACGTTGATATTCAGATTGATCAATCTGTCTCTGTGTCCATCTGTGAGTGCATCATTTAATCTACTGCCTTAATATTCAGCACAGACAAGTGCACAAAGAAGTCCCGTGTGGACTCAACCTGCTTTGAGATAAGACTTCTTTGTGTTCAATGACCGACAATATATGGAACCCATGACCACTCGCCATCTGATAATGAGGTATATATTGGTTAGAAGAGAATATCCCACTTTTATGAATCCCATTCAAACCTGCTCATACATCATCCTAGGCTTTGCTAATCGGATTTTCATTTGGCCTTTTGTGTTTGAGGATCTCACCTGGACTTTCCCGAGCGAGCTGAGCAGGCCGCGGTATCCATCCGCCCAGGGCCGGCACGCCTAGCTGTGCAGAAGGCCCTTCTCTGGAACCCACGCTTTCATTCACAGACATCATTCATGTGCAAATCACCCCACAGGCCATTATCCCCCTAGCTTGCGCTTTTTAGATACTTGTGGAATAAAACAATAATGTTATGGTGATGTCACGCTATCTTGATATTTTGTTCTGTGACAAGTGGTAATAAGTCTAAACCAGATCAATACATTTGTCAGGTACAGGATGCAAAAATACAAGCCTTATTTCCATACTTTAATTTAAGAAGTGAAATAATATTTTCTTTGACTTTTTTATTGATTACAATAAAGCATTACAATGTTGTGCTATATTCGAAAAAATAATAATTCTTATGCTAAAGACGTGGATCCTTTGTAAGAAAATACCTTTCTAACATAACCCAATCTGTACAATGGGGGGCCTGAAATCAGTTCAGACAGCTAACAAAAAGAATCCCCCAAATGTTCCATGTTTTTCCATCATTGATAAACTATGCACGCATAAAACCACAGCTGTGTACTGACTATGGATCTGTGTATACCTGCCATTCCAAAATTTGCAACTGGCTTTTCAACCGGACGCTTGTGCTAAATGCCAGCAAGACATATGTTATTTACATAAGCCCAGCACTCTGGTATACTGAGTGATGTGTTTCATGTCGGGAAACAGGATTTACAAGCCAAACATAAGAAAGCACTCGGCAGGGAGCATCTTGTACAGTGAGGGGATGCCCATAAGTGGTGCAAAACATCTCAGAAGAGATAACCCTTAATGACAATCATGCCACATTCCTCTCAGGGAGAACCAGATGCAGACCCTCTACAAAGGTTGCCAGAGCATTAATTTAATTTACTGCATTCAGGACCCGATTATCTATTGCCCAAGCAATTCCCCTTCCTGGGGAATACCTAGTAAGGAAAGCCTTATCCCAGGAAGACAGTAGTGTAAAGAAGGCAATCTTCTCCTCAACACGGTCAACGCCAGAAGAGAACAAGTACAGCCCATGTCTCTCCTGGTCTCCAACAGTATATGTGTTAAAATGACCAAAAAGACACCCCACAGCTTTGTGCTTAACTGGGGGCTAACAAGTTGAATAGCGGACAGGGACATGTGTTCCACGGTCCTGGTCCTCCTAACAGAGATGCAGACCATTATTATAGCTCAGGAAAATTGTATTCTCTCTCTCTCGAGTTATGATGACATTAACTCATCCCCAGGCTCGAATTTGCCGGCGCACGAGGCCAGCGGGACTGTCAGGAACTTGAATTGTGTCTAAATGGAGGCAGGAGAGTCAGGGTCGTCACTAAACCTGTCTACAATCTTAACAGTATTGAAAGCACGGTCCAGAGAGCATCACGCACACACCATGAGGCAGGATGGACTAGGCACCCAGCCTGTAATCTGTGTCCGAATCAGACATTACATTCTGGGGCAGATTCCTGCTCTGTTCTCGCATATCATATCAGGGGTCTGCCCCATTTTTAAGAACATTCAAGGGTCTGTTCCAAGACCAGAGGTTGAAGTGAGTTTGCATGAAATTCTACAATCTTATCCACATTTCTGGGCCATTTTACACGACTGAAGAGCAGAAATACACTCACCTAAAGGATTATTAGGAACACCTGTTCAATTTCTCATTAATGCAATTATCTAATCAACCAATCACATGGCAGTTGCTTCAATGCATTTAGGGGTGTGGTCCTGGTCAAGACAATCTCCTCAACTCCAAACTGAATGTCAGAATGGGAAAGAAAGGTGATTTAAGCAATTTTGAGCGTGGCATGGTTGTTGGTGCCAGACGGGCCGGTCTGAGTATTTCACAATCTGCTCAGTTACTGGGATTTTCACACAACAACCATTTCTAGGGTTTACAAAGAATGGTGTGAAAAGGGAAAAACACCCAGTATGCGGAAGTCCGGTGGGCAAAAATGCCTTGTTGATGCTAGAGGTCAGAGGAGAATGGGCCGACTGATTCAAGCTGATAGAAGAGCAACTTTGACTGAAATAACCACTCGTTACAACCGAGGTATGCAGCAAAGCATTTGTGAAGCCACAACACGCACAACCTTGAGGCGGATGGGCTACAACAGCAGAAGACCCCACCGGGTACCACTCATCTCCACTAAAAATAGGAAAAAGAGGCTAAAATTTGCACGAGCTCACCAAAATTGGACAGTTGAAGACTGGAAGACTGTTCCCTGGTCAGATGAGTCTTGATTTCTGTTGAGACATTCAGATGGTCAGAATTTGGCGTAAACAGAATGAGAACATGGATCCATCATGCCTTGTTACCACTGTGCAGGGTGGTGGTGTAATGGTGTGGAGGATGTTTCCTTGGCACACTTTAGGCCCCTTATTGCCAATTGGGCATCGTTTAAATGCCACGGCCTACCTGGACATTGTTTCTGACCATGTCCATCCCTTCATGACCACCATGTACCCATCCTCTGATGGCTACTTTCAGCAGGATAATGCACCATGTCACAAAGCTTGAATCATTTCTATTTGGTTTCTTGAACATGACAATGAGTTCACTGTACTGAAATGGCCCCCACAGTCACCAGATCTCAACCCAATAGAGCATCTTTTGGATGTGGTGGAATGGGAGCTTCGTGCCCTGGATGTGCATCCCACAAATCTACATCAACTGCAAGATGCTATCCTATCAATATGGGCCAACATTTCTAAAGAATGCTTTCAGCACCTTGTTGAATCAATGCCACATAGAATTAAGGCAGTTCTGAAGGCGAAAGGGGGTCAAACACAATAATCCTTTAAGTGAGTGTATATTTTTAAATAGCCTACCATAGAAAGTGACTGGACACTATGACACTTCAATACTGGGATCAATAAAAAAAAAAAAATCCTACCTTAAATAAGACCACTGAAGTGGAGAAAGAAAGTTATTGTCAGAAATATTTCCAATGGTGCTGACTCATCCAACATTATCATAGGCCTGCAGTTGCGAAGGTCTCCACCAGCGGTCCATCCTCTTAGGTTTTCTCATTGCATTTAAAAGTAAATCCTTTGGTGACATTCCTGACAAGTCATTGATATGAGTTGATTGCCATAATTTGTGAAGTTAATCCCTATCGTTTTTTGTGTTTGTTTTTAATCTGGGATTAACTGAAAACTTAATCAGACAATGGCTGTCGCCACTGACTATGTATCTGAGCATAATCCCTAAAATTCATAAGACAAGGGGCACCATTCTTGAGTTCATTGATGCCATATTATGCAAGATTATGCAAACATATTAACAAAGTCTATTAAAAAGTATTGCACTCCATGAAGATTAAAAAAGGAACAGGAGCAACAATATGAATCCATTAATTGACTTTAAGGAATTGGTCTGAGAATTTGAATCACTGCCAGATAACATGAATAAAGCATCGTTTTAAATGAGAAGATGGTGCTTATATATTAACAATGGATAATTAATCAAGGCATTATCAGAGCGCAATAGTCTCATTAACTTACTTGAAGGATAGAAACAGTATCTTTTACCACAGTTGCCAGAAACCAGGATAGATAAAATTTGATCTAAGATCATTTAATGTGAATCAATAATGTTGAATGAACACTGCAGCAACCACAGTCAATACTGGGCTCTTATTAGCCAAATTGTTCTTTTCTGTGAAAACGTAAGGTCAGGAAAAAGGCAGGTTATGGCTGAGGGTGGGCCTGAAATATATGTAGTGAAAGGAGAAGAATAGTAGAGTAGTTAAGAACAGGTCAAAATTTAAATTATTTTCCAATTGTTTTGTTTTTTATGAAACAGATTTATTTTTTATTCTGAGCAGGAAAAGTTCTTACCTGGCTTAAACTCCCAAGAAAATGGTTTATGAAATTCCTTTCTTTCCATTTATAACCTATGAAATGATCAGTGTATTTTTTCATATAGCTCATTACATTATTCCTGGCAATGTGGATAGAACAGCCTGCTATGGAATGGGCAAGCTAGCTAATTCAAATTTTTTGACATGCTTGAAAAGTTTGACATTGGAGATTAGACTGAAATTCTGCTGGAAAGGAAAAGCAGGAAGGGTGGACATGAATGATGCTTGGTGTTATTTGTATATATTACTTAACTAAAAGGCAGAATTATACACTAAATATGAACAGATGAACTTTGCATGTCATTTGTTTCAAGGATTATTTGTCAAATGCACTGAACAACACAGTGTCATCATGTACAATGATATTCTTATGACATAGCACCTAAAAAAAAACTAAGTAGTTAGAGTTAAGAAGAAGAGTATAGTAAGCAAAAAATATAGCTAGACAAAAAATAAAAATAAAGCAACAATATACACACTGTAAAATAGCAGCAATCTGGGTAGTATTTTGATAGAGGAGCAATCTGGGTAGTATTACTGAACATTTAGATATGGTAAGTATGGCAGTAATATGCATTACATTGTGACCTAGCAGCAATGATAGAGTTATTGAAATGCAATAAGCTTATTGATGGTGGCATAGCACACTACAACTATTTAGTGAGAATTAAGAAGAAAATGTACACACAGCTTTAAATATATCAAGAGGATAATGAGATCATATACATAACACTGTACATAGCAGCATTTAAAAAGAGTACTGCAGATTAGCTGCAATATTGGTAGTAGTATTGAATATTGTACAAATGGCAAGTATGGCAGTCATATATACTGAAAAAGAATCGATTTTTAATATTCTAATGTCCATTAAAGTACTTGATAGGTCATCAGAGAATCTGGAATGTTTCTGTGTGATCAGTATGATCATGGGTCAGTGTTACTGATTAAGGAGACTTATAGCCTGAGGGGAGTCTGGAAGCGCATGCTCCGATGATTCAGTAGCGTCTACCAGACGGCAGCAGTGTGAACCGAGTGGCTGTGATCTTTGATGATGTTCTGTGCTTTCCTCAGGCATCGTGTATGGTAGATGCCTTAAACGGAGGGAATATGGCAGCCGATGATGCGCTCTGCAGGCTTTACCGCTCTCTGGAGGGACTTTCGGTCTGCAGCGGAGCAGCTGCCATATCAGGCAGTAATGCAGCCTGAGAGGATGCTTTCAATGGTGCAGCTGTAGAAGTTGGTGAGAGGTTTTGCAGACATGCCAAATGTGTTGAGTCTCCTCAGGAAGTATAATCGTTTTTGGGACCGTTTTCACTGCCCAGTTTGCTTGTCTGGACCAGGTGAGGTCATCCTTGATGAACACACTGAGAAACTTGAATTCGGAGACTCTCTCCACTTCAGCTCCATCGATGTGTATGGGGGCATGATCCCCGCCCCCCGCCCCTTCCTGAAGTCCACGATCATCTCTTTAGTCTTACAGATGTTGAGAGAGAGGTTGTTGTCCTGGCACCATGTAGCCAGGTTCCTTACCTCCTCTCTGTAAGCAGTCTCATCGTTGTTGGAGCTGAGACCAGGATGGTAGTGTCGTCTGTGAATTTTGTAGCTGTTGGAGCTTTTGGATGTCCTTAATGTCTGCCTACCCAAAATAAGTCTTTGCTGTGGTAGTAGATACCTCAGTCTGACCCTCCCTAACGTAAACACCTCCTTTGGCCATCATTCTTTTCTGTTTTATGCTGCCAAGGACTGGAACAAATGTAAAAAAAAACGCTCAAACTTGTATCACTCCTTACTCCGTCCAACAAACTGACCTCCAACCTAATCACTGCACCTCCAAAACAACTTCTCCAAATGGATATACTGTCAGCTCAAACAGTGAACAACAATGCACCTTATTATTATCTGTATATTTGCATCACATTTTATGGTATATGTTATTGGTGTAATTTACTTACCTATTCCATTGCACATTGTGTGCTTGATTGTATTTTATGGATCAGAGAATGCTAACATATCTTGGTTGGGATTTGAACTTTTTTTCCTGGCCCCATTATATTTTTTGGTTTTCTCTGATTGGAGGTTAGCCCACAACCTCAACAAGACGGATATGCTATTTTTCCAGGTGAAGGCCTGTACAACCTTACCTTACATAGGTACCCATCTGTGCACGTGTCATCTAACATCTGGACTACTGAAGTGTTCAGCCTTCTGGTGTTGGTTTGTTAGGCATAGCAGCAATGGACCTTTAGACTATGCTCAAACCTTAAATCACTAACCAAGCTCAGTTCTGCCACCTCTAGTCTCTAGGACAATTCAATTCACAAATACAGTGGATATAAAAAGTCTCCACACCCCTGTTAAAACGCCAGGTTTATGTAAAGTAAAAGAATGAGACAAAGATAAATCATGTCAGAACTTTTTCCAGTTTTAATTTGACCTATAATGTGAACAATTCAATTAAAAAACAAACTGAAATCTTCGAGGGGAAAAAATGAAAGATAAAAACCTTACAATAACCTGGTTGCATAAGTGTGCACACCCTTAAACTAATTCCTTGTTGAAGCACCTTTTTATTTTATTACAGCACTCAGTCTTTTTGGGTAGGAGTCTATTAGCATGGCACATCTTGACATGGCAATATTTGCCCAGTCTTCTTTGCAAAAGCGCTCCAAATCTGTCAGATTGTAAGGACATCTCCTATGCACAGCCCTCTTCAGGTCACCCCACAGATGTTCAATTGGATTCAGGTCTGGGCTCTGGCTGGGCCATTCCAAAACGTTAATCTTCTTCTGGTGAAGCCATGCTTTTGTGGATGTGTGCTTTGGGTCGTTGTCGTGCTGAAAGGTGAACTTTATCTTCAGCTTTCTAACGGACGCCTGAAGGTTTTGTGCCAAAATTGATTTTGCTGATAACTATTTCAAACTATGTCAAATTCACTTAGTATTATTAAGTTGTGTCTTTAAACATAGCTATTTAAAAATAAATATACTTACTGTACGTGGCTCTGGATAAGATGCTGAATGTCTAAAAGTGCTTAGTTAAAAATGTAGATAAAACCTATTTATTACCAAGGCTTATTTTTTCCATGGTCTTTAAAAGCAGTGGTGATGACTGAAGCAAAACAAGAATGTTCTTGGCATTGTGGTTTAATGTAGGTCACGTTTATGTATGTTTGCACGTGGGAACCATGTGTACATCCACACAGCCCAAACAGTACACAGTTACAGTCACACTAATAGTGTGACCAGATTTTCTAGCGAGATCTATTATGACTAGACTGACTGAAGTGCAGGTGGCATTTAACACACAACCAAATGTACGAAGGATTTGCAGAAATATACTTTGATTTGCATCAAAGTCCCCATGCAAAATTTCAGTCTATTACATAAAACGGAATAAATCTTAAATCTGCGTTTGCTGAAGTCACTCCAGAATATCTTTGGGGAGGATGACATCATAAAGGAACATTAATGAGATTTTCTAGCATATTACAAGCAAATATTGTGATTTGAACCCTAATAAAACAGCAAATCATTGCCACCAGGAAGATAAGAGAATTCAATCATGAAGGTTCACTGTGTTGCTGAGATAAGTTTAAATAATCAAAAGGTAGGTGGCAAAGGGCACAGGAGTCTACAAGTGAGGACCAAGGACTCCGAAGGATCTGGAGAGATTCTGCATGGGTGAATGGTCTCAGATCCCTTGGTATCTGCTCTCTTACCGAACCAAAATTTAGCAGAGAAAGGTTACTTTGAGAAAAATATATATTTGTTTATTACATTTTTTTCTTAGAATTTGAGCTGATAAACAACTTCATTTTTTCTAGCCATTTTTGATGATCTTTACAAGTGTTTTAATAATTCAGGAGGCCGTTGTTTAACAGGTTATTCAACCAGAAAAGGGGTCAAGGTGAAGGGAAAGGCTCCACCATGAACCAGGGCTCTGAATTCTTAAAAGCAACTGTTTCTTGTTTTCGGGGAATTTAGTGTCTGTAAAATGCAACAGGTAAAGTGGTCAAAATGGATTACAAAAATAATCTTGAGTTTTCTTATAACTCAGATATAGGAAATATATATGCAGCAACATATAAATATAATCACTTTAATCTACAGAGGATCAGGACAAATGTCACACTCCTTTTTCAGCATTAGTCGCCAGAAACTCTAATCTCAGCTAAAGTAAATTTAACACAAAATCTGTCAATCAGAAACACGACTGCTTAACTAAATGGTTACTGATATCTTTGAAACAGCCCAAGCTTGTATAATCAAAAGAACATCTTTTGTGTCCACAATGCACATACCCAGAAAAAACTACTGTATCAGCGACCAGATCAAAATGAATTAATATGTAATTGAGGACTATTGAGAGAGATGAAATGACCTTGCTGCAAATCATTATTCTCTGAAAAAAATAAAAGTGGAGTAAGGGGGAATGGAAGCTGCACATTCAAAACCATCTTGCCCACTGAGTATGCAAATAACGTACTGCAACCATGTCATTGTTGGTGAATGTTTAACTTACACCACTTGCTCTCATCTGGATGTCCCTTCTTTCACTGACAATTCTACATTATTTTCAAGACAAAAGACCACAATGCATTTCTTATAATATGACAGGCAAACAAGAGCAAACAAGAAGTTGAGACAAATACGCGTTTAACATGGAAACAACACATCGAAAAGGTGGTGTGATTTTGAAGCAACTGTTTTGCAACCAGAAAAGGGGTCAAGAGGTGTTGGAGAGGGAGTGAGCAAAACAGTTGAAAAGGAAAGTTTTGAGTAAGGAACAGAAGCATTCAACTTGCAGTGGTCTCTTAATTTTAACCTGTCTGTTCCTCGCTCAAAATCTTCCTTTTTGACTTTTTTGGAAAGGAAAAGGTCTAGAGGTCTCTTAATCTTTTCCGGAGCTGTATAGTGTTGTTTGGTGTTGTTTTTATTTCCCTTGTAAATACTTTATTATTGTTAACATATGTTTTTAATTATGTGGTTCTTTCTGTTGTCTTGTCCTCATGCAAAGGTATTTAAATAACAGTGAAATAAAGTATGCCAAAAAGCCCAAAATTACGCTATTGCTTTGTAGTGTTAATATATGAATACTGGACCGGGCCTGTTTCATTGGCCTCAACCTAACATACACTCAACTAAAGGATTATTAGGAACACCTGTTCAATTTCTCATTAATGCAATTATCTAATCAACCAATCACATGGCAGTGGCTTCAATGCATTTAGGGGTGTGGTCCTGGTCAAGACAATCTCCTGAACTCCAAACTGAATGTCAGAATGGGAAAGAAAGGTGATTTAAGCAATTTTGAGCGTGGCATGGTTGTTGGTGCCAGACGGGCCGGTCTGAGTATTTCACAATCTGCTCAGTAACTGGGATTTTCACGCACAACCATTTCTAGGGTTTACAAAGAATGGTGTAAAAAGGGAAAAACATGCAGTATGCGGCAGTCCGGTGGGCGAAAATGCCTTGTTGATGCTAGAGGTCAGAGGAGAATGGGCCGACTGATTCAAGCTGATAGAAGAGCAACTTTGACTGAAATAACCACTCGTTACAACCGAGGTATGCAGCAAAGCATTTGTGAAGCCACAACACGCACAACCTTGAGGCGGATGGGCTACAACAGCAGAAGACCCCACCGGGTACCACTCATCTCCACTAAAAATAGGAAAAAGAGGCAAAAACTTGCACGAGCTCACCAAAATTGGACAGTTGAAGACTGGAAGACTGTTCCCTGGTCAGATGAGTCTCGATTTCTGTTGAGACATTCAGATGGACAGAATTTGGCGTAAACAGAATGAGAACATGGATCCATCATGCCTTGTTACCACTGTGCAGGCTGGTGGTGGTGGTGTAATGGTGTGGAGGATGTTTCCTTAGCACACTGTAGGCCCCTTATTGCCAATTGGGCATCGTTTAAATGCCATGGCCTACCTGGACATTGTTTCTGACCATGTCCATCCCTTTATGACCACCATGTACCCATCCTCTGATGGCTACTTTCAGCAGGATAATGCACCATGTCACAAAGCTTGAATCATTTCTATTTGGTTTCTTGAACATGATAATGAGTTCACTGTACTGAAATGGCCCCCACAGTCACCAGATCTCAACCCAATAGAGCATCTTTGGGATGTGGTGGAATGGGAGCTTCGTGCCCTGGATGTACATCCCACAAATCTACATCAACTGCAAGATGCTATCCTATCAATATGGGCCAACATTTCTAAAGAATGCTTTCAGCACCTTGTTGAATCAATGCCACATAGAATAAAGGCAGTTCTGAAGGCGAAAGGGGGTCAAACACAGTATTAGTATGGTGTTCCTAATAATCCTTTAGGTGAGTGTAGGTATTGATCTCAACCTTTACCATTCCCTCTGTCTGACCAAAAGATCCTCAATTTCTCTTTACACCTCATACGTACCTCATAAAATTAATAAACAGATCATCTCTTTCAACAAAATCAAAGCAGTCTAACCTCTGATGCCATTTGCACTGCCCTGTCCCAGGACCATGTCCCCAATTCGCCAACTCGCTAACAAGTTCAACATTTATTCTCTGGCCCCTGTCCAAAATAAATCTGTTTCCTCCTCCCCCCTGGAAAAGCAGCATGGCTGCCACCTGGAGTGCCTGACTAGTCGGGGCTCACCGTTCATATTGAGGCCTCTCCATCAACAGAGATGCCCTCAGGGCTGCTACGTCCACCTTCTTCTGCAACATCATCAACAGCTCTAACTTGCCTTCCCAATAAATGAATCCCAGTTGGATCTATCCCCCTTCCTATTTTCCCACTGGCCACCCTTGAATCCCAGAAGCCAACATTTGCCCTAAAGAGTCCACCTATGCATATCTCAAGACTCCGGTCATCCAACGCCACTACCTACTCCCTGGATCCTCTTCCCATGGTTCTCCTTAAAGTGTGTCTGCCTGCTCACTGTCCATACATTAAATGCACTGTCCTCTCCATCTGCAAAACTGAAGCAGTCACCACCATCTTAAAAAAGCACAGACTGGACAGCGCCATCTTCAATAACTTCTGGCCCATCTCAAAGGACTATTGCCTCTCAACTACAAATCTACCTGCTAACTCATCACTAATTAAGCCTATTCAATCTGGTTTAACTCAGGACCAACTCGTCCCTTCATCAACCCTCCCCTGGCACATGGAATCATGCTTCTCTATGATAAAAAAGCTAGAAGCCTCAAGACTGTCTTTGAAAATGTAAATCTAGAGGAATACCTAGAATGTTAACGCTTTCAGGGAGTAAATATCATGTATTAGGATATAAGCGCCAAAGTTAGACCAATCTGTGATTCTGGCAGGTAGGCAGGCTCCGGTGGGCTCTGGCTCAGCCTCCAAAAGGCTACACATACAACACATTCACATCGCGCAACACTCTTTCCTCCCTTTAACCACCAGTCACAAATATACTACTTAGCGTTGCTTATTTAAGAAACAAACTGCATTGAATGTATTAAAACACTATAAAATTGTCCTCAGCAAGGTCATTGAATCTCCCTGATATGTCATGATTCACAGCGCCTGCTACTATGGTGTTAAAAGCCAAACGAGGTGTACAGGCACTGCCTCTCACAGAAGAGTCAATCAGGAAAAGTTCTCTTAAAAAATGTTTATTGTGTTGTTACGTATTAGTACAATACACCTCCACTCTCACAGATCTATCTGCCACACACACGAGTATCTGTTGACATGCTCCTTAACATGGATATTATGTTAGGGAGCCTTTTAGCAAACTCTAAATGATTCCGCTACATTCCCTTCCTGTGCGAGGTCAGGGCTGGCTGAAGCCATTACTGGTAATGAGTGTGGAGTCCTACTTTACAAGGTTCAGGCATATAAAGTCACCTAAAAGCTGACTAATGGAATCCTACCAATATACTGAATGCCAGGGGCTTTTACAATATTACAACATAACATGGCGTTTCAAATGTTACAGTTTAACATTCATATGAATCGAAAAAGCAACCTCCTACAAGAAATAAGTAATGGGTTATTTATAAAACTTGAGAGTAGGTTTAGGGCCAGTCTGGGGAGATGATGTGTTGATCACATGATTTCCCAAGCATGTTAAAGGTACACTCAGCCAAATGACGGAGATGCTGAAAATAAACGGCATAACGGGTCCATTTTTGCAACAACTGAGTGCAGTGGAGCAAACCCATGCACATGGGCTGAAGCAGTGTGTGACTAGATGAGAGCAAGGTCTTGGATATTGCTCATTGTTCTACGTGGTGCTCGGTCTACGTTTTAGCAGTGTAATTACTATTCACCGTCAGTTACACGTATTGACACCAATAAAGACTGCATATTCTTCAAATACAATAATGAGCATAAGCACAGTCTGTCCACTCACGCTATGAGGTGATCACAAAGCATTTACACAAAAACACAAACACGATTGTACTACATTATCATTTGAAAACGAAAAGGCACAGGGAAATGAAAAGGGGAAACAAGCATACGCCTGCTGTTCGCCGTATATAACTTCAGCTTTACTGAACATTTCCAAAAAACATACATTGTGATCAGATGTTTCCATCATAGGTCTGTCTTTCTGGGTGACGGGCCACTTCAACAGGTGTGCAGGTCGTTCTGTAACATCCAGAGTGGCCATTGTTCTTTGCCATTTTACAGGTGACTCACATCACTACAGTAGATGCATTCCACTCGGAGAGGACTGCAGCATTCCGAATGCATGATTTCAAGCCTAGTGTAAACAAATCGCTTTAAAAGACCAGTTTAATCTATTTCAAGCTGTTATTATGAGTTCTAAGAGTCGTTCAGATGGAGAGACTGAAACAAGGTTAACATCTGTGTGTTTGAAAACTCTTCACACACTTTAACCACAGTTAAAGAGGCATCAGGTTATTATTATTTTTTTAATGGTACAGTATGCATAGAATTTATAATGTGGAAAGAGTCAGCTAAGGGTTACAGATGGGGAAAAATACGGTATGGAGATTCCTTTTCTCAGGCCTGTCAGTCATAAAAATCATCAGAGTCGTCATTGTTCGTACTGTAGGGCTTAGGACGTAAGGCAGCTTCTATCTCTGAGTTGCTGTCGTCAGATTCTCCCCAAAAAGCTATAAGAAAATCATAACAACACAGACCCAACATCTGAATCACAAAGCTGATTTAGGAGATTTGAAAAAAGCTGAAATGTGGGGTAATTGAATACAAACAAGAATTGAAATTATCATTGTAAAATGAATTCTAATTACAAATGTAAATCAATTAACATAACCTAATGTCTCGTGTAGTTCACAATATCCCCTTTTCTACTTGGTAAACTAATACAGAGATTGAGACAGCAGTACTTCTGTGGACGCATGAGTATGTAGAATGGCTGTGGACACGTGAGTATGTAGAGTGGCTGTGGACACGTGAGTATGTAGAGTGGCTGTGGACACATGAGTATGTAGAGTGGCTGTGGATACATGAGTATGTAGAGTGGCTGTGGACACAAGTAGTATGTAGAGTGGCTGTGGACACATGAGTATGTAGAATGGGTGTGGACACATGAGTATGTAGAATGGCTGTGGACACATGAGTATGTAGAATGGCTGTGGACACATGAGTATGTAGAATGGCTGTGGACACATGAGTATGTAGAATGGCTGTGGACACATGAGTATGTAGAATGGCTGTGGATACATGAGTATGTAGAATGGCTGTGGATACATGAGTATGTAGAATGGCTGTGGTAACATGAGTATGTAGAATGGCTGTGGATACATGAGTATGTAGAATGGCTGTGGATACATGAGTATGTAGAATGGCTGTGGTTACATGAGTATTTTGAATGGCTGTGGTTACATGAGTATTTTGAATGGCTGTGGATACATGAGTATGTAGAATGGCTGTGGTAACATGAGTATGTAGAATGGCTGTGGACACATGAGTATTAAGAATGGCTGTGGACACATGAGAATTTAGAATGGCTGTGGTTACATGAGTATTTTGAATGGCTGTGGATACATGAGTATGTAGAATGGCTGTGGTAACATGAGTATGTAGAATGGCTGTGGACACATGAGTATTAAGAATGGCTGTGGACACATGAGTATTTAGAATAGCTGTGGTTACACGAGTATTTAGAATGGCTGTGGTTACACGAGTATTTTGAATGGCTGTGGATACATGAGTATGTAGAATGGCTGTGGACACATGAGTATGTAGAATGGCTGTGGACACATGAGTATGTAGAATGGCTGTGGATACATGAGTATGTAGAATGGCTGTGGATACATGAGTATGTAGAATGGCTGTGGACACATGAGTATTAAGAATGGCTGTGGTTACATGAGTATTTAGAATGGCTGTGGATACATGAGTATGTAGAATGGCTGTGGTAACATGAGTATGTAGAATGGCTGTGGTAACATGAGTATGTAGAATGGCTGTGGATACATGAGTATGTAGAATGGCTGTGGATACATGAGTATGTAGAATGGCTGTGGATACATGAGTATGTAGAAGGGCTGTGGACACATGAGAATTTAGAATGGCTGTGGTTACATGAGTATTTTGAATGGCTGTGGATACATGAGTATGTAGAATGGCTGTGGTAACATGAGTATGTAGAATGGCTGTGGACACATGAGTATTAAGAATGGCTGTGGACACATGAGTATTTAGAATGGCTGTGGACACATGAGTATTTAGAATGGCTGTGGTTACATGAGTATTTTGAATGGCTGTGGATACATGAGTATTAAGAATGGCTGTGGTTACATGAGTATTTAGAATGGCTGTGGATACATGAGTATGTAGAATGGCTGTGGATACATGAGTATGTAGAATGGCTGTGGATACATGAGTATGTAGAATGGCTGTGGATACATGAGTATGTAGAATGGCTGTGGATACATGAGTATGTAGAATGGCTGTGGATACATGAGTATGTAGAATGGCTGTGGATACATGAGTATGTAGAATGGCTGTGGATACATGAGTATTTAGAATGGCTGTGGACACATGAGTATTTAGAATGGCTGTGGTTACATGAGTAATTTGAATGGCTGTGGATACATGAGCATTAAGAATGGCTGTGGTAACATGAGTATGTAGAATGGCTGTGGACACATGAGTATTAAGAATGGCTGTGGTTACATGAGTATTTAGAATGGCTGTGGACACATGAGTATGTAGAATGGCTGTGGATACATGAGTATGTAGAATGGCTGTGGATACATGAGTATGTAGAATGGCTGTGGATACATGAGTATGTAGAATGGCTGTGGATACATGAGTATGTAGAATGGCTGTGGATAACTAACCTTTAGACTGTACTGCAGAGTAGCTTTGGATTTGTTTATTTTCTCTCCTGAAAATATAAAGAAAACAATCAATTAACCTGTGTTTTTAATAGAGAGTTACTCTAAGTTAATAGATCGGTAGTCTCTGACATTGAGAGCATTTACATATTTAAAACGTGTGGACAGTACTTGTGTCCAATAAGGAAAATGCTCAAATAAACACGTGTTCCTAACCTCATACAGTAAATGTTGGTCAAGCATGTAATGAGCAAGCATGGAATCTGTCAAGGACTAAAAAGGATATCAGTGTCACAGTCATTGAAATCCTAAAAACACCAACAATAAAATGGCAGCAGAGATACAGGACCATTCTAGCTCTACACATGTTCCATCAATCAAATGCACAACAAAACTTATACTAGCGCCCTCAGCAAAATGTGTATGTAACATGTTACAAGGACACCAATCCAGACCTTAAGGAGACAGACTTCCAAGGCTAAGCCTGTTTTAGAGGCACACAGCACCAAAGGAAACTTCCTTGACTCCTGTTCTAATCTCGCTGAAGGACTTCCCCAAGACGCCTCTTTATTCAGAAGTGGTCGAAAGACAGGGTTGCCGGATTCCCATAGCATCAGTGATATCGCTATGGAAATGTGTGACCCCTGAAAAGGCTTTGAGGTGCCTTGATGCATATGCAGTAGGCCGATCTACTTTTAAAGGCCTCCTCTTCAATTTACATCATCACAGTCCCTATTCACAGCCAACACAATAAATCCCCACCACCTAGCTGCTTATCCAATATCCATATGACTGTTTTTACTTTGTCCATTGGCGAAAATATTTTCTTTGAAAAAGAAAATAAAAATAATAGGACCGAATTATTTTCCACAAACACACACAGACACACGCACACACTAGGCAAATGCAGACACACACACACACGCACACAAACATACACTAGGCACATGCACAGACACGCACACAAACACACACTAGGCACATGCACTGACAGACACACACACACAGACACACACACAAACACACACACAAGGCACATGCACTGACACACACACACACACACACACACAAACACGGCATGGCTGCATCCCCCACCCACTTGAACACACAGCACAGTTGCACAGGCACACACGGGGTGTGTTGTTCTATCTGCATCCATGTGTCCCTCAATTCAAACGCATGACCCCTCTGATTGCCATCCTCACAATTACCCCCTTCTCCTCAAGCTCAGCATTGGCACAGCCAAATGTGACTGCTGTATATGAACTCAATTATGTTGTTTGTGATCCTATTGAAAGCCACTCCATCTTGAAAACTATACGTTTCTGCTCGTGCCACATCACTCAAACAGTTATCTAAATAAAATAAAGCAAATAAACATCTTAACGATAATTTGTAACAGCGCGACAATTGCTTTCTAACACATACATTAAATTACATAGTTGGCAAAACCATTATAGTGAATGTATTATATTCATATATCAATAAGATTCCAGACAGATAATTGGATCAGGTCTACATCTACGCCAAGGCTAGAGAAGACAGTATACCTCTGAAAACCTTTGGCCGTCAAGAAAACCAATGTGAAAAAGTGGAAATGGGGGTTGAGGCAAGGATGCAATCACAAATAATCAGCCGGCCTGTCTGCAGTGGAAAGGGCATGTACAGAATGTCCCCCTGAAACCCACAGCAAGCCTTTAAAATCAACCTTTTTGGATCAAAAGATACAGAATAAGATACAATGGAGTAAATTACACTTTATGAAAGGAAATTATTTCTTATCAGTCTGTCTGACGAAAACCATGTCACCACAAAGCAGCGAGCTGGGACTACATTAAGACAGCTACTCAGTGTTCCTATTTGGAAAGTGAAGCAAAAACCTTAATTTTAGCTTCACTGTCCACACAAATACAGAGAAAATGGAAGTTAGGTTAAACCAATGAATAAAGATAGTACTGACAGTAACTGCAGCTATGAAAGAATCCAAGGGAAGCCGTAACCCTCGCAGTTGACATCTTTAAGATCATTTATTTTAAGTAGTAGTCTTGGCAGCCGTTATGCCAGCTTTTAAAATCTGCCTGGTCATAAAGGAATGTCAACAACTAAAGTTAAGAATAATTCTTCATAACCCACAGGCTGCAGGGAGCTGAGTGGTCAGACTGTCTGTCATGAAACTAGACCAAACCCCTGGGCTGGCAAGGTGAATTCCACTGCTCTGTCCCTGAGCAAGGCAATTAAGGTAGTTAAATGTCTCTTATCAGACACAGTTACCTGGTAAAAAGAAAAAAGAAATTCACTTGTACCACACTCCTGGAATTTTTTGGGCTTATCATTGAAAGGCTATTTCATTTAAGTAATACTGGGACGACAACTGTAATTACACACAGATAATCAATAGTTACATGGTCAAGTTACTGGGAAGGGCAACCTTAGAAATGTCATTTTTCACAAGAACTTTCCTGAGGACATCTTTGTGAGCATCAAATAAAATGTATCACTAACAAACCAACGGGCTACTTGAAAATAAAAAAGTAAAACAATGAATTGTCCCTGCTACTGTTGCGATGTACACAGGGCTATCCTTGAGATAAAGTAGAGCTGGGACAACAAAGAGTGTGACAAAAATGCCTGCTCTGCTGCTTTCCATCTACCTCGCCGCTACCCCAGCATAGCATTTAAAAATCCCCTATAGTTTTAAAAAGGGATATACTTGACACAATTCAACATGCAGTTAGGGCATATACACACAGGTTAAGATATTTAAGCCACAATGAAAACATACAATAGTTTGTTAACGCAGGCACCAGAAAACACGCATAGTCCATATGTTTACATATTCACATTCCCTGTGTAATCCACAGCCATTTCCAGCAACATGTCAATTCTTTTCCCCGCCACTGTAATGACTGTGGTAATAAACATATGCTTCCAGGGAGTAAATTGGACTATTCTTTTATATAACTTCCCCAGCCAGCATGGGAATGATCTATCAGCTGTTCCACTTCAGACAGAGACCGGGCTGATTTTCAAGACAGGACCATTACCATAGGAAGCCCAGGAAGCCGCTGACCCCTTCAATCTAGCATTTCATTTCCATAAAGATTCATGCCAGTTCATCTTGCAGAGTTTGCCTTAATTGAGGCAATGATCTGAATATGTAAGACAGACTGTGCTGGCCACGGTTTTCTTTTTTTTCATAGATCTTGGTAAGCGTAATGTGAACAATTATCCAAATTATAGCTACTATTGAAATGCCTCCTTCATGGCTTTTTTCATTATTCCATATTTATTATTGTTTAGCTTACATTTATAAATGTAAACAATACAATACGATTTTTCATTCACAACTTCCTGAAATGTGTTTATCCTGACGCAACCAACTGAAAATGGAAAAATTGTATATTACATTGGTAAAAAATATGCAAATGTATGTGTGATATATACATTACAATCTCACAATAATGCAAATGAATTTTTTTATTATTGCTTATCTCTTTATACAAAAAAGACAGATCCTTTAACATACGCTATCATTTCAAACTGGACTGAAAAATGATTGTGAATTCACATTTCTTTTGGTTTTTTGCAATGAGTTCATGGGCATGAAGGCAATTTGATGATGTGCTTCAATAATGGAAAACCTATAAAGGGTTGATTCAGTCTGGAAAAATAATGCTTACATGGCATTTTATATACTGTTGGCACAGGCTGGAAAAGAATGCTGCCTTTATTTACACTGTCTTTTTTAAGCTCCCAACACCCACACAGAAATGCTAATAGCACAGGCACTTTAGCACAGCGTTTGTCTAAAGGTAAAGGAAAAAAAAGAGGGAGACCCATCACCCCATCATTCCCATCAACTCCTACTCCTTTCCCAGCTATGACCCACAGCAAAATTGTTTAGGTCTGTTTAGATGTTTAAAACACCACAGGATTACAGCAGGATGTAGCACTCGGTGTGGGGGGTGGGGGCAAAAGTGTGAGGCAACCATTTGGGCATTCGCAGTTTCCACTCAGGGCTCTCTAACATATGAGTGCCCTCTACTGGGCGTAAAGAGGTACTGCAGCACAGGAAACGCGCTAATAATGTACACTGAAGCCCTTTGATAGCAGGTATCTTCTGTCATTGGAATCACAGGTGCTTGACAGAATATGATTGCCAAATAAAAAAGATGATTAAAATGTAATTAATGTCGACAATATTTATTGAGATTAAAAAGTTTACAATAGTGATTATTAAAGTATCTTTGTTAGGCAACTTCCTGAAATGTATAATTGTATTCCAATAACTTTTTCCACTTACGCTGAACAAAACCATATCGTGTCATGAACAGAAGTAAATATTGTGATATTGTGTAATTAACTAAGCATTAGACAGATGCCATGGTTAGGTTTGGTTTCAAAGCCTTGGAGAAGAGGAACTGAATGCAGGAGAGTGACCTCCTCTGGCAGAAGCCTCTTAATGCTGCCTTCCTTTCTGTCAGTCAGACACTCTGGTTATCACTGCCTGTTTCTTTTGCGGCGTCACACTAATACACCGTGCCATATGGAGCTACATCTATACTGCTTACAGTTTCAGTGAAAACAAGCTATTGTTTTCAGACTGGGCCTCTGGAATTCACACTTGAATAAAGCACAGTTTGTCTTCCTGTCACCATATTATTTTTCTGCCGAAAGTCCTTGACCACATTTCTGTCAGCTGGCTCCCAATTAGGCTGTTAGTTTGTCTGAATATTCGTTACTCTCTCTACCTGTTCCATTCCGGTGCCAACTCTCTGCTTCTCCCCCTCCCGTTCTGTGTTTTGAGAGATACCACACACACACACACACACACGTCGCTTCCTCCTGCCTCTTCAGAAGAGGGCTACATTCTGATGATGACACATTGACTCTGTCTGTGCGATCGGGGTGTGAATGCCTGAGCACATCCCGCTGTCCAAGGGAACGCTCCACGCACCGGGCATCAGAAACACAGCGACAGATGACAGGACAGGGAGAGAGAGCCTGGTTTTTGTTTATATCTTTTATCACTTTATCCTTAGATCAAGACCACGCTAAGAGAGCAAAAGAAGAAGGGAAAAATAAAACAAGAAAGGAACACCCTCTGAAATGCCTACAGTAAAAAAAATACAAAAAATAAGACAGCACAATGATTGTTGCACCAGAGGAAGCAGTGGCATGCCCCCCCAGACAAAGGGAAACAAGTGGTCTTTACATGGAGTGCAGCTGCTTATTAAGACTCACTCCTTGGTGCATTATTCCTTTCATCCCCACTCAACCACAAAGTGATTTTGCTTTACCACTCACAATAGCGGCAAAAGATTTCTAATAGATGAATCCTTAATAAACTGTTGCAGATCCGTGTGCCTGGCCATGATTTATAATACAATAATCTGAGCATTCTATAAAGTATACTGCTGAAAAACACTGTGTGGTGGAGGGAGGAAAAAAACGGAATATGAAAGACCTCAATTCTCTCCAATGTCATAATAGTGAAATGAGCACAAATAAAAGTGTTAAGAGTATCTCTTTGCATCTTGTATAGACTGCATGTATTGAATCTGTAAAGCTTATTAAGGCAGAGTCATTGCTATGCAAAGCAGCACCCAGTGCCTTTCTCTTGCTTTTCAGTTGAGTGCAGTGTTTGGCCAATAGGACTGGCCCCCCGCCTCTCATTCTGCATTCATAACATGCAACATTTGCACAATGTATCTCTCAAAGGCTCCTGAATAGAGGGCCTTAATACTCATGTAAACAACTGCAAACCAATTACTTAATGAATCGGGCCCACACATAATGAGGAGCCACACAAAGGGCTATAAATGCATTTTTTGCACCAAAGCCTCTGCTTTAAACTACAATGCCTCAGCTGTAGACGAGGCTTAACTGGCGAATCATAATTATTGTCTAAGACAACAGAGAGGAAGCCATTTTTTTTTTATTTTGAGTCCAGCCACAGCATCTTTTGATGTCACTCATCGGCTCACTGACAAAATAAAGCAAATAATAAAAATTAAAAAAAAGGAGAAGGGGGAAGAGAAGGACTGAAAGAGGAAAAGACAGAGAGAGTGAAAGGCAGAGAGAAAGACTGATGGAAAGGGGAAAATAGATGAGGAGAGAGAACCAGGGAAAGAGAAAGGCAGGGCAAAACATGCTGCAGTGCTATGCTTCCGTTCAAGTGCCGAGCTTCCAGACCACTTGTAGAAGCAATAAAGCGCAAGAAGTGACTGTGGTAAGTGGAATGCTTAAAACGTAAGCATACGGGAGCAGAGGAGAAAAAAAATGACAGAGGAAAAGGGAAAAAAGTATGATAGTGACCGCTCATAGCGACAGCTAACACAGCTAACTACACCCCTGAATAGATTAGGTGTCAAGCAAGCAAAACTACTCATTAGTCCTATTTCAATCATTTATGCACAAGACCAGTGGCCAATCAGATCTATGGGGATATTTTTTCCCCTATTTCCTCTATATTTACGTTTGTTTTATCGCCTTAGATTTAGGCTTCCCATGCGCCTTAATGACCGTGGAGACTGAGCCATCTGAGAGGGTCTGGAGTCTGAAATTGGCTCATGTTTATTAAAGAGGTTCAGTCATTGGGCTGGCACTGGCAGACAGCAGCGCCTCAATAGAGCTAGGCCATTATGCCCTTCCCTCGGCTAATAGGTAGACTGGGAGAGCCCGCTGGCCTGGCCAGGGAGACGCACACTTTGGGCCCTTGTGTCAGTGTGGTGCCCAGTAATCACATGAAATCAGAGAAGATTATTCCTCATAACGTTTACCCAGCCATTACCTTCCCAAATGGGCTCCCGGTGAAGAGGTTCTCCGAGGACCGCGCAATTGCAGATTTTGATGAAGTCGTGTTGATATTCAAATGTGTGAAAACATGAAGCTATTTTTTTTAATTTTTTTTTTATGTTCTTTTCCTACCACTCAACATTTTGATTTGTGCAGCCCAACGGGAATTCAGGACCCAGGAAGGTTTTGGAAAAAAGTGGGGGGAAGGGGGAAAAATACATCATCTTATCTTAAAGATGTCATCTTAAAATACATTTTGTGATTCTTACTTTCAAAAGTAAGTCGCCTCTGACTATATTTGTGGAGTTTCAACACACAGTGCAAACTATTTCAGGTCCAATTGAACTTTTCAAACTAGTTTAGGTAGCAACAGTCTGCCTCTCTAGCTAGCATGCTGAAACATGAACCCTGTAAATAGTGACAGCAGCTTTTAAGCTTTATAACAGTCTGGCCTTTTGATTTCATCTACGAGTTAATGGGAGGAACACCCTTGATCTAATGGAAATTAACAGGGAATTATGAGAGCAACATGCAAATGTACATCATCCACTTGGTGTCTGGTGGCCTATTTCCTATAAAGGCAGTGAATAACAATAATGTTCGTACCAAGCGTAAGGGTCTTGATGAGAGGAGCGCTCAACCCTCCCAGCATCCTCTTCATAGACATCATTTGTTCCTTAAAGAGCAAACAAGACAGATCAAACATTTTGGTATGTGCATCTAATTACACAATCAGCCATGTTCTATGCGCATGCAAATACGTAGCGGAAAAGCACTTTTGACTGAATAAAAATAAAACGGGTACACATGCTGGTTATGTTGCTTCCCCTGTCCACGGTACTGTAGCAATTCTTTCTGGGACATATGGCGACTGTTGACCGATGATTAGGTCACAGGCCCTGCTGGAGGGGTGGTGTGGAGTGGGGTTGGTGTGGGGGGGTGTGGTGTTGGCCGGTCACTCCTCACCTGACAGCTCCTCATCCTCCTCCTCGTCACAGATCTCCTCCGGCCTCTGCTGTGTGGCAGACTGTTTAAGCAGCTGATAGGCTTTTGTCTCTGTGAGAAGAAAAAAAATCGGAGTTAAATATTGACTTGAAGACACACGTTTCCAACTTTCAGAGGCGGTGTGTTTGTAGAGACAACACGCTCCGATGACTGGCTCTCCGGTCCTTCTGATGAACACTAGGTGAAACCACAGCACAGGGCTGGCTAAGCTGTGTATTTAAGCCGTGCACATACACACACCAAGAGCAACAACAGTTTCCACAAGACAATCCCCCCTCGGCAGTCTCTGTATATCAGGTTCCCAAGACACCTGACTCAAAAGACATAGATTAATTTTCTCGAAATAAAACACAAACTACTTCCACATGCAGTAGAGTAGGTATCGTATTTGAGAACGACTCCGGCTTACAACCAGAAGAGCAGCTGTGTGACATAAACAGCCATTTGTCTCAAGAACACACCACGGTAAATCAAAATATAATAATAGCAAAATGTCTGGTTGTTTCAAGGGAAGGAGATTTCACATCCAAGCATTCCATCTGCGGGAAAGAATTCTTTAAAGACCGCCGATATCAAATGAATGTCTGGCCTTACACAAATGATGAAGCAATTTCACATGGCAGTCTCGGACCATTTTATTTGTTTTGTTAGTTGAATTGTTTGCTCAGACTAACAAAATGTATGTCACTTTGAGCATATAGGTACAACCACAAACATTCTTAAGTCATTAATATCCGTTTGTGCTGACAGTCTGTGGTAACAGACAGACATTACTCACTGTAAAGTTGCCCAGCAGCGGCTCCAGCCATGAAACAGGAAATGTCTCTTTTAAAAAAAAAAAAAGCATTTTGCTTTTGATTAGTTGTGATTTGAAACTGGACTGGTTCAACGGTTCTGCACTCTTAGGGATGCTCACACATGAAAGGCCCAGTATGACACCCGATGGCAAAGTGCAGTAATAGTTTGTTTTACATTTCTGAGTTTCTGGTGTGGACTGGCACCCAGGCTGCTTTCAGGATGCCTCCACATCTCATCTTTTCATGTCTGCTGCTGCACAGCATTGTTTAGAAGATAATGAGAACCAATGACAGATCTCTGGTTACACCATGGAGTCCGGACCATTCAAGTCCTGCATTATGCAGGGTGCAAATTATCAATTTGGCCGCGCCTCTGCTCTGGCTGGCTGAAAAAAAACTGCACTGTTTCTCCAAGATAATTAGAGGAACTGCACAGCTCTTCAGGTGGGACTTTGACCCCAGATTCACCTTGATCCTCCTGCCACAGCCACCCATTTAAAAGAGCCCATTATGGGCTGCTGTGGGAGGAAAACCAACGCCACACAAGAACTCTGAATGCAGGGCTCAGTGCTGCCTTTTTACCTCTAATAGGAATACTTTGGTCCTGGCTGTCCTCTTCACCACTTTGTAGTCCTGTAAGAAAAGAGAGACACACAGAGCTTGGAGACAGCGGAGACTAGGCTGGACATCTGGACTTCCCTGAATAGACGGCCCTAAGAAGACAGGCTACCAGGGATTTGGAAAGAGGCCTATAGTGAAGGGTTGTGATTCTTTGTCATAAGGGCAAAGTTTAATTTCACGGCAGTGATTGATTGCTTAAACAGAACTGGCAAAATTCTATAAACGCTCAAATCCCAGTCCTGGCCCCGCCTCATTGGATGACGGCTGACTAAAGTTGCGATACCTGCAAACGCCTTCCCATCGACCATATTAGGATCGGGGGACACGGACGACACTGGACATCCTCATCCTCACATCATCGCTCATTAGTTGTTGTCGGGAGGCTGCTTAAAAAGGCGGGGCGGGCGTTACCATAACAACTTTGCATCCCTGCAGTGTGCTGCTCCTCAGCAGGTCTGGCTGGTTGGGTCTCTGCAGTGCGGTCGTCAAGGAGTGACGGCAGGACACTGGACGGCGTCTCGCTCTCCACAGTGGGGCACTCCTCACTCCCCTGGGACAGAAGTGTCCTCAGCAGCACTTTGGCCTGCACCCATGACACATTAAAACCGCATTCAAAAGGCTCCCACATTGTGAAAGGAGCATCAAATTGAACCCCCCGCCGATTAAGCAAGCAATTCACCCAGGCCAGGCTTTGGTGTCTGCCAATCTCCACACACATTTTGACAGTAACAAAAAGAAATGAATGGAAATTCCCATTTAACAAAAACAGATTAAACTATGTTTCTCACTTTTTTTCCACTCTCTTTCAACTCCCCCTTTCTAGCTCGCTCTCAAACACACCCTCCTCTCACCCGTGAGATTAGACAAGCGCCTAAAGAATGCAATCATCCTCACTTTAACGTGAAATGGGTTGATATCTCCACTTGGCGGAGAGGATGGAAACAAACTGCTCTCTTCCCTCCTCTCCAGTTATTTATCTCATGGGTGACGATGATACACAATTAACAAGAGCCGTTCTGTGTGATGAGGGAGATGCAAACCCTAATTCCTTTCACCATATCAAGCCAGCGATCGTCATCTGAGAGATAGGACCACTGGTGTCTTCAAAGACTGCTTCTTAGCTCAAAAGGCTGTTCACAACTTTTAATGAGCACTAATATGAAGGGGATGATCAGGCGGATTTACAAACAGACAAACTTTAAGTACATTAAATATATATTAGTTGTTATCGGCAGGTCATTGGGAGACTTACAGTGTGCACAGGCTTTCATATCCTGAGAGGGGAACAAACACCAATACCAGTCTGATCTCGTCCTATTCAGCACTATTAATCCAGATCTCTATTATTCATATTTCTTTTTAAAATATAGTCAAATGTACCACGGACGGGAGAGAGCTCTCTCAAAAAACAGCATTTTAAATATCAATGAATGCAACTGTTGGTCCTTGAATAGTCAAAGTGCCTCTTTGAGTGTGCATGTGAGCTGCATGCTCCCATTTGTTACAGAGTGGTGAAGGCTGTGTGGCAAGACGTGAATGGAAATTCTGTTTGCTCTCGTGTGGGAGAGGGAAGGAGAATAAGCTGTTCTGTGTGTATTTGTGAGAGAGACAGAAAGAGCGCGAGAGAGGGAGAATATAAGAGATGGAGAGAGAGAGTAAATGAAGAGAATAAAAAAAAAAAAAAAGAGAGAACGGTTTACACTCAGGCCTTTCCTGATGCACTTGGACATGATGATCAGGATTGTGTTCATATTTTCAAGGGCCTCTCTTTGCCTCTCTGTCTTGCGTCAGGGAAGTCGCAACAACATCTCCAGCTCCCATCACAAGAACCAAAGTTAAAACGCAGCCCTTTCAGGAAATCAAATGTAAACAAGATTGGATATAAATCAGTTTTGAAAAATCACAATTAAATGAACTTCCGTGTCCGTGAAGTACAAATATTCCCCAGTTCTATATGAAATGCTAAGAGATGCATTTGTATAGGCCTTCACATTGATTTGGTTTGTGACACAAACACGTGTGTCATCTACAATGAGAACCCTTGAGGAAACAAACAAAGAAAACAACCAAGAGAGGATTTAGGAAGGAAAATGAGTTGCAAGGGTACCTTACTTTTATATCCATCTTTCAGCCTTTGTGGGCCTTGTGAATAGTCGCTGTAATTTCATGGCTGGTTTAATTGGGCATACTCTGCTACAAGGTCAATGAGAAGGGGATTTCAAAGACTCCTGGCTCTGTTGTGAACAAGGTCTAACGCCTGCCTCATTCACACTGCCCTGGGCCATGGCAATACTTCAGCTAATAACAAATTAAAGGCCTGTGTTTTTCAGGAGAATAAGCCACAGAATGAAAGGAACCCGTGTAGAGCCTGTTATTTGTAATTAGCACATGGGTCAGAGTTCCCCTTTGGTCAAGGTCAAGGTGTGTATTAATCTGATATGTGGGAAGCACTAGATTTCAGACACATAGAGACAAAGAGCGCATAAGTGCTACTGCCTTTTTAGTATCCAATGTCTTTACAGTGGCTATAACTGTCTTTAAAACTGAAACTAACTTACAAAGCCTGGGTTCTGATATCCTATCGTCCTGCAAAGGTACAATTATAGAAATAAAAAATGTAGGCTATATGTGCTTGCATTTCAATTGCTGTTCTGTCACTTCCAACTTATAAAAGTTAGGAGCATAACACATAATTTCAGAGACCCAGAACCACTGGTTTCCAGAAGAACCAATTTCCCTTTATTTCATTGCTCAAAAATGTTCATATACCCGACAAGTAATGTTATCAGGCGTAAATGTTAGCTGGCTAATTAGCTAGGTAGAGTGACTGAAAATGGAAATGGCTGTGAGTAGTTTGAGAAAAACCTGCCACATTGGTGTATCCCAATCTGCCACAGTAAAAAAAAAAATCTCAAAATTCCAGCTAAATATTCAGGAGCAAATGTGACCCAAACGGTAGCACTTTAAAGGCCCTGCGTGCTTGCTGTGCCTGATGGCGGCGATTCACAAAGCCCTGGATTTTGCACTGTATGTCAAAGAACCGGTACTGGAAGTGGATTGTGAAAAGCATACCTTGGCGCAATAGGAGGCGTTGCACGGCAGAAGCAGTGGAGTGAACAGCTGAACGAGGCGGTCGTTGGTGAGGACACGGTGGTGCTTCAGAAAAAGCGCGTGCTTGAACCAGCGATCCCACAGAGGAGCAGCATCAGGGGCCACACTGGAGCTGCAATGAGGAGGGAAAAAGACGCAGTATCCTGGTCAGAATGGATGAATATGGAACATTGGAAGATATAACATTAACATACTTCATTACAGAGATGTTACCTCATTGTCTGTCCATGTACAGTAAACACATCAACATTAACAACCATGGATTTTCCTCATTCGTTTATTGTGGTAATTTTTTGTGAAAAACCTATTAAAAACCTGTAGCCAGAAGAAGCACATATAGTACAGCCAAATAAATGGTGGCATGGTTGCGGCATCTTAAAAAAAGTAACATATTTGATATTTATGAATTGAAGTTAACCAAATGACATAAGTTGGCTACATACAGTGAAAATGTCAAACATCCATAGTAGGGTAAAAGACATCTCAGGATACTTTCTTTTCACGTGAACACAGGCAAGCAGAAAAGGCCTTTCTGAAATCAATGAAGTATTCAGGTACTGCAGAGATTGGAGCGATGGTTCAAAGTGGACCTCCTCATCAAAAGAAAGTCACAGATAGGGCATTTAATTTGCTCATGACCTTCAGACACATTGAGTTACTGCTGGAGGTTTCACAATTGACCTTTCCATTTGGGAAGGATGGAGACATGTTCACGGCCATTCGATCCAATCTCAAACTGTTCTAAACGTGTGTCTCTGCACCTTCTCTGTACTCCAGTCATATTGTCAAGAAAAACACACAGAAATGAAGCTGCTCTTTGTCTGAAAAGTGGAATTCATCTTTGAATCAGTTAACTTTTCATTTTGACGATGAGATTGGTTTTATGAACTCGGTCACTTGTAGAGCACTGATATCTCTGCTCTGAATGACTCTGTTATTGCACACATTTATCACAGGAGCAGAGAGTTCAAAATGTCCTCATCTTGACTCACTCAGGGTTGGTGTAGCATTTAACAAATAATACTAAGGGACCCAGTAATACAGCTTCAATTAAAGTACATTTTTTGTACCTACAATCTTAAGAGCACATATACGACGTCTTAAATAATTATCAAATAATAATACGGACAAAGAAAGCTATAAATAATTTTCAGATTAAAAAATAAATAATGCAAACACGTGGACATAAGGACCAAAGAAAGATGCATCCTTCGCATGAAGGCTCAATTTCAAAGGGTCTTAACATTGCAGGCCAGTATGAAACTCAAGATCATTTCAACTGCTTCACCTATCACCCGCTTCCATTTAAGACCGAAATAATTCATCAAATGATACATCTTGTATATTGAAAAACAATGACATCAAAAGCCTCAGAGTTCACAGAAAGCCTTACCTTATTTTCCTGGGCTCACTGGTGGACCAGTTAGCGCTAACTATCTCTTCGGTTAACAGGCATCCCTTTGAGGTGCTCCATGACAACCTCTGAAGCTGATGAAGGACGACTGCTCCACACGCATCAAGGTCCTCTCCATTCAAGCCTGCCCTGGCATTACAAAGGCTGCAAATATACAGAGCAGAGTGAGCCATCGCCATGGAAGCCGGGGTTTAGCCCAGCAGCCCACAGGTCAGTCTGTTTCCAGTACACCCCACATGGAGAATGAGCCACACCACACACAGGAAACACATGGCAAAGGTCACAGCGGGTCACCAAGCCTCACAACTCGCTGGCTGACAACTAGGTGACTGTAGTTCTGATCATTCTGGCCAAAGGGTCATACTTTGGCATGTTTACTTTATGTTTTTAAATGTTTTTTTTAAAACACTTACAAACATTATTACATTCAGACATTTTAATAGCCATAGTTCTTTACACATGTATTTCATATTTCCTAACTAGTGGAGGAGAGGGGATGAACAAGCTAATTTTTTGCTAGGGATGGTTACATTGCCTTGGAGTTAACACCCCTACTTCTACAATAAGTGCTGTGGGATCTTTAGTGTCCAGATAGAGTCAAAACACCAGTTTAATGTCGGAACGACGGCACCCTATGCAGGGCAATGTCCTCTTTGCTTCCCAGGGGCATTGGGATTTGATCTTGAGACCTGGGGTGAAACTGCCCCCTACTGACATTCCAACACCACTTCCTGCAGCATCTGGTCTCCCACACACAGATCCACTCTGCTTAGTGTCAAATGCAAGTCAACAATGATATTTATTAATAATTGGCTTTAGATCATTATTATGTAAAGTATCATTAATCATGTGGTCGGTTTTATTTCAAATGCCACTTAGACATTGAAATGACCTTAAAAATATCAGAAGGGCCACGACTCTGCTGTAGACTGTGGTTACTATGACAATCCAGTGTGTTTCAAAAAAAAAACCTCAGAAACCAAGATGTACTGCAAAAGCATTGTTGGTGCCAAGTGATGACACTTCATTTAAAGTGAGAGCACTTGGGAGCCGATTAAAATTCCTCCAGGTCCATGAACACTAGTTGACAATGAAAGGATTTGTACCCAAAAATGATGAACAATATCAATACAATTTCTACCTGATTGCTTTATTGAGTTTGCCATCACCAACTGATGAGACCAAGTACACACTTCTTTCTCCTTTGTGGATACGTTCCTCAATGCTGTCCAGTAGATGGAGGAAGCCCTCCACTGACAGCCTGAAAGTACACAAACATCACAATAACAAAGAGAAAACTAAATGGCCGACTGGATTTGCAGTCTCCTAATTACAGTAACTTAATTTCACTTACTCAAAGACTAGTTCTGATCGTCCATGATCTGTGGGTGTGACAGACGTGTACAGATACAATATTTATGTGCCTGTTTAAAAGGTGAATGTACTATTGCAGCATTTGTATTGATCGACATGTTACCCAAGGTCAGAGATGGGCCTTCAAACTGTTAATGTCAAGTAATTTGGCGTAAATACAAGGCAGAAAAAATAAAGTGTCTCAGAAACATTCTTATAATAACACTGAGGAGGTTATGTGAATAGAGCAAAACGGCTTCAGAACCTACATAATTGTGATGCCTGAATGTTTCAAAATAACAAAAGGTGCCTGGCACAAAATCTTCTTTAGGGCCAGGAAGAGAAAAAGCACTTTGCCTTAAATATTATGAAAATTAAGTTTCATCCAAATTCAGAAAGCCTAACCTTCCAACAAGGAACATTTCTTTTGGTGCAGGACTTATACTTTAATCTGGCCATGTGAGTCTGTAAAATGAGAAATAGATGCCTAATGCATGTGGATTTTGGGAATCCATCTCTTTCTAGAGCATTAAGCTCTGGGTGGCCCTTATTGAATTCCCCAGAAACCCCAGCCGCGATCCTGAGCCCCCCAACATAAAAGGGGCAAAAAGAATTTATGACAATCTATAATGGGCTCCCAGGTTAGGGGTCAGCAAACAATTGCTTCTTCCCTTTTGCAGGTTGTTTCCTGGTAACATCCTGATTAAGCTGGCAGCTTGAATTATATCCATGACATTCTGTAGTGCACAATCCATCTGCGCTAAGTCCTCTTCAATGCAGCTGAAGTAGCACGGGCAAAAGCTCTGCCTTTTTTCCCTCCCGTCAGCATGGGCCTTGAAATAGTCATCATCTTTCTCTCCACTTTATTTGTCAGTGCTTTTCAACAAGGGACCTTTTTAGAAAAAAGTGAATTTGTTGTGTGCACCAAGCCTCTCAGCATTGTTGTGAGGTCTTCATCACGAGGTCTCCAACCACACGTTTGGTGTTGCTGCGTGTGTGTCTCTTAGTCTCGACATCATTCGGAGTGCATTGTTAGGAGGGGTGAAAGGGTCAGCCTCTTGGGAGTGATATTACACTGACACTGCTTACAGTATACATTTCAGCATGGCTTCCCTCATGTAATGGTCTCACAAGAGTGACTGGTGTCAGATTACTTTCAGGGGATTTTTTTTTTTAGACACAAAGAACGGGGGAAAATGCTGGAAAACACCAATATTTGTATCAATCAAGAACACGCTCAGTATTGAGGGTTTTTCCATCAGCATAAAGGACGCAGAGAAAGTTCGGCAAAGATCATCACCTCAAACTGACATGGAAAACCAATCTCAAGATGTGCCAGGTTGTTGATCTTATTCCTGAAAGAGATTACTGTACACGGTAGAAGATTCAGGAAATCGTCAAAAAAAAAAACATCTACAGTATATATATCCCCTGTATTATGTCTAAATAACCAGAGATTATCATTAGACATTAACAAAATGCATCAGGGATGGGTATTTCACAACGCAGTAGTGACCCCTTGTTGTCATCACCAATTATGGTACTGATAACTGCCAGCTTTCCCCAAATCCTTCTCAAATAAGAAGTTAACTACAAAGTATGGTCAAAATATCCTCCATCCAGTGACTATTCATAGAGTAAACTCTGCAATCACGTGTGGCTACAGATCCCTGCTAACCAAACATATGCATCTCTTACTGGGGAGCACAAAATTCTCCGTATTGCTAAGATGGAAACCTCAGAATTCATCTGCACCCACAACGCCCGCTACAACTCTTTCCTGCCAAACCTACCACATAGAACTAGTTCCAAAAGCACAAAGACTCCAAACAAGGCTCTTGACTAAGGGTTAATATTCAGCATCATCAATATATCCCTTATACAGCCCAGGCTACAGAATATCCACATGATTTCAATCCACATGAAAATCTACATGCAAATCTATACAACCCATATGACCGGTCGCCACAAGCACAGAGACATCACACAAGGAATGAATTTGATGAGTACAACACGGCATCCCAGTTTGAAAGCCATTATGATGAACACTGAAGAAAACCCAGGGTATTTCTGTTCTCTGCTCACTCACCCAGGTCACACCAGGGGGAAATATAATGGAATAATGTAATGAATTGCCAAGGCCTGTTTTCCTGCCTGTGAGCTGAATGGGAAGAGCGATATAAACTCTTAACCTTGACGTTGAGTGAGGCTGTGTGGTGCTGGAGACTGCTCTGAGCTTTACATCAAAGCCTTGTTTTCCCCCTTATACACAGGGCTCCAAGTTAACAATGGAGAGCTCAGAATCTCCCCACCCCATCACCACCACCACCACCACCACCACCACCACCACCAACCTCCCCGACAGCCTCTCTGAAAAGCACAGTGATGAGTTCAAAGTACATCCGCCAGGTTTTATTTACTTTTCATGGAAAACGCTCACTCTCATCTCTTTAATACCAAAAAGGACGAATTGCTCCGGCCCAAAAAAGCAAATAACTGAAAATAGTTATACACTATCAAAAACCGGGAAAACATTTGTCTGACTGGAAGGCAATGTAAGGCCCATGTACTGCGGGATCTAAATCCATTCATTGCAAAATCAAAATCTCTGACAAGCCACAGTTACATATAAGTACATGTGAGTTCCACTCCCAAGCAGTTACTCACACTCCCTTTACTGTGCAATCCATCCCAAACGATCCTTAAACCAGAGGACACCAAGCGCTGGATTTCTTGGTGTAAGTGCCTGTCCACATGCCCACCCTCCAGAACACTCTATGGAGCCACAAATGTCCTACTTCCTGAGGTCTCTCAAGCGGAAAATTGCTCTGTTAGAGCATTATCTTGGATTACGGCAATAATATTTGTCACGGGACCTGAGCCCCCTGCTATAAGGTGCACTGACACTGAAGCGGCTGCTGCTGAGCGGCACTGAGTACGCAGGCGGCGTGGTGCGTGACTCCCAGCATCCTCTCTGTCAGCTGCAGATGTGGTGCAAGTCAAATGTCTTGAGCAGGATGCCCAGTGCAGCCTGCTTATCCTGCAGCCCAGTTCAGCTTGGCCACTCCGGAACATCCTGATGTAGAGCCGAAGCTTCGGCGCTTTAAAATGCCCCTCTAATTCGCTCGTCCATAACTGCCTGAATTCAACCGATAGACCGCAAGGGAAACGTAGCAAAAGACAGCGGAAATTAAAGGGACTGTGTATGTTACGGCTGACTGAGGGGTTGCCTCGAGTTGGCCTTGAATTTCATAACAGTTAGTAACAGGTCACTTTATTTTCAATGCAATGAAACACTTCACTACTGTCGAAATGTAATGTAAGCTAACAAACACATACCTCTGCGCTGGCATTTCTGGAGATGTAGATTCTCTACTCGATTCTTGTCTGTTCATAGAATCTGAATCGTCAAGAGGTTCTTGACTATGTCGGCTGATGCTTTCCTCGGGTGTTGCATTCCTCTGTAATGGGCCTGGTGGGCTGTCGGTCCTCCTGGTGGGGAAGTCCACGTAAACCACCTTATCTGGTACTTCAGCCAGGGAGATGGACAGGTCATCACCACTGCTCGTCGCTGACAACTCCACACTGGAACTTGATAAACTGAGGCTTTCATTCTCCTCTGAAAACACATTAGTCACTGTGTGTGTGTATATACACAACCTGATTAGTTAAAATATAACAAAACGTATTTCAGCAATTCCTAAAAGACAATTTTCAGTCAAACGCCTAAGGAATAAAATACCATGTATTACAGTCAAACACGGGAGAACAAAGATTCTGGAAATCTTCTACAACGTACAGTAATCTCTTTCAGGAATGAGATCACCAACCTGGCACATCTTCAGATTTGTTTTCCAAGTCAGTTTGAGGCGATGATCTTTGCAGAACTCTCCCCGCTTCTTCCTTTATGCAGTGCTGATGGGAAAGCCCTCTATCCTGAGTGGATTCTGCAGGTGAATTCCTGTCACACATACGGCTGTTGGTGCTGGCCAATGGGCCATTCATCTTAGGCCTTGTCAAGGTCACTCCAAGTGTAGGTGGTTGTTCATCGCCTCCAAAAGGCACACAAGCGCTGACTGTTAAGGCGCGAAAAGATGGAACCATTGCCGCCATCCTTTGATGTTCGTCACTCAAATTACTGCCGCCGGGGGAATCGTCTGAGCCCGAAATGTCATCTGATAAACGCGCTCCGCTGCAGGCAACAACCTCTCTGGAGACTTTGGAGTCCCTCAAAACGTCCCTTTGGGAGCGCTCCGAGGCGCGTGAGCCATGGCTGGGCGAATGGCGCCCTGCGCGTTGCAAGCGCACACTTCTGGTGGCGTCTTCAGTCGTGGGGCCTCTGGAGGTCTGAGGACCCATGGAGACTGCAGATGGTCGGTTTAAGCCTCTGTCTTGGGATGGGAGGGACTCCCCCTGATGAGGTCCATGTAAAACATCTCCCTGAAAGACAGGACGTACCCGATGAAAGAGGAAATCATCAGTCCCACCAACATTCCACAGGGATCTCTTTTGTGATATTCGCGGGCTAAAGTGCTTGCTTTGGCACTGCGCCGGTCGGTTATGTTTATTCAATAGTAACACATTGTTTTCCCCATGTGGGAATTATTCTGTGATTGGTTTAAAATTAACCGGCCCTTATAATATGCAGGAATTATTAATTTAGCTAAATAAAGGACCGATTCAGGGATTTTCTTACCTATAGATATCTGGCCTAAGGATCTAAGTGCATTGAGTAACTCTAATGAAAATACCTACTGAGTGAACTTGCTATATTAACCTCAAGCAAGAGCAATATTTTTCTCTTCACAATCCCTATTCCAGTTTGAGCAATGAACATTTAAATGAATATGTTATTACAAGTGAATTGGGAGATGATCATACTAGCACACCATCAACACTTCGAGAAGACAGTTGTGAACACAGGATCAAATGGTCATGGATATCCTCCACTCACACACAGCAGATATTTCAAGTTGGTGTTGGTATAATGCTACCCCGACATCATCTTCCAGAATCCTGTTTATTCTCCTCAAATGCAACACTGGCCAATTAGGTTATAAGGGCCCTTCTCTTGAACAGCGAATAACTGAGAGTTTTAAAAGTATACATTATTCTGTTGAAACATTCAAGGTCATATATATATATATATATATATATATATATATATATATATATATATATATATTTTTTTTTTTTAAATCCCTCTTTCAAACAAATGTTACACAATCAATGTTTTTAACTTCTAATCTTATAAGCAATCCTCTATAATACAAGTTGTGATTCATGTCTGCTATGGCACCAAGCAGTGGGGGACAACAACAAAAAAAGAACTTCCTCCAAACATAATAACAAAAAGCATGGCTTCTGTTTCTTTTCTGATAAGAGTCTTAAATACCAAACAGTTAGCTGCTTAATAGCATTCACTGTAAACCATGCAGCTCTGCCCAGCAGATCCACAAAGTAGGTAAAAAAGAGGAAAAGTTAATTTCTTGGCTGGGTGATTCCATCGGTAGCTGCAGGGCAAAGTAGAAAGTGTTTCACTAAAGTAGCAATTGATTCTTCTATCAATCTGCGGCACGCGCGTGCTCTTCCAAGGAATGTATTAAATATGAAAATCATATCCCGTTATCATCGGTCTCCAGCTTTCAGCCTGGTAAGCTTCCCTTAATGAATGCTGCAGCCTGAGGGACATGCCCACTGCCAGCAATGGCTTGTATGCATAATGGAGTGACGGTACCATTTTGCTCATTACAATATGACCAAGCTGAGGGGGGTTTTGCACACAGTCACAAGTGACTGCTCTAGACAGCATGCTCCAAGTTATTATGAGATGTCTTAGACATTTCATCTAAAAGAGCTTTAACTGCTTTAAGTGAAGGAAGCAGCTATGGGCTTGAACTACATGGCTTATACACAGATGCACCAGCCAGGATTAGACACCTGCACCATAACTGATACACGGTTAAATGTATACTCCTCCACAGATCTGCTCTGCATAATGTCTACTTTTCTTTGTTGTTCCAAAGCTGAAAACACAGCTTGATAAAGCTAAGATTTGCATTGTCCTTATAGTCATTACAAAAAAAGAGATTTGCCATAAGAAGAGCATAGTGTGTGACTAAAATATATTCGGACAAATACTGTATGTATATATAACACAGTACGCCTTTCCCTAAGGCGATTTTATAGTGTTCAGCGGATTATCCATATAAATAAGCACACTTCTATAAAACAAATTCAGGAAAGAGAGCACACTGCAATAACAAACCAACAGAAATATTGCTACAGCTAATATGGAAAATAGGCCTAGATTGCAAATTATGTGATGCATGCTTTTAAAGTGGGAACTTATACTAACCACATTTTAGGCAAACATTTATTTTATAATGTACTTTATTTATGATTTCCAGAGATTACTGTGTTACCTTGTCCGTTTCCAGAGCTGTCGTTTTTATCTTCTGCCCTGTTGCCATAAATCTGGAAATTCTATTCAAGCATTCAACCTGGGAAATTCAGGAAAAAGCAAATAAAGCAATCATTTACAAAATGGTCCTCATAACATTTGTGGTCAGTGCATCAAAGTTGAATAATATACACAATGATAGTGTATTCTTATTATCACAAAAAAACAAATGCACCCGTTATATCACAGTACCTGAAACCTGAAACAAGGTTTTTTTTTTTGCATTGTGCTCAATCTGTCTACATGAGGTGCGAACAGTAAGACATGAAAAAGAGGAGCTGCTCAAACCCAACGTGTCCAAACAGGAGAGTTAGTCAACGTGGGTATTCCCCAGTGAGTGTCCTCCACGGTTCCTGCCAACACTCTTAATCAATTATCTGAGTAGCCAGACTGACTGCCCTAATCCCAACTCCAATTAAACAGCCTAATGGTGCAGTGAAGGGCACTGGGATAAACTCCAATATCCCGGGCCTTTTCTTTCAAACAATACTGACTGCCACACAAAAAGGTTACTTTTGTTTATGAACATCGCTCTCAATACACTTGTTATCTATTTGCACTGATTCTTTCGGCAAGCAAAAATGAAGATACAAACTATTATGATTACGATAACAAATGCCATTATTTGTATGTGTCTGTGTGTGTGTATTGGAGACATAGGCTGCATTTTGCAGTAATGTAGAATGCAACTTTTTCATTGCTGAATTAGTCTAGTAAAATGTTCATGCCTGTATATAAAAGGCACCATTACTAGCTGGTTTATTGACTGAAAATTAAGTCATGAGACACGTGAAGCAGATGAAGGGAACAATCTGATGGACATGTTTTTCCACCAATGAACTACAAATATGATTGACTCAGACAAAGCATAACAAGAAACAAAGAAACTGCTTAAGGGGGTGGGGGATAAACTCTGGAGCACTTCACTGTCTCAATATTGGGCAATTAATTTAGCGAGTCATAATTAACCAATTTTGTTGATTTGATATTAAGCCTTTGAGCACTGTTGTTGAGTTTTAAGTGATAATCTGAGTCACTCATTCTTTTCTCTCGTGCTCATTTGCTTGCAGTGATAAATTGCAGTGTTTGAGTGTTGACTATTGTTACATCAAGCAAATGGGTGTAAATATCACAAAAAAAATTGATACATTAACTTATTCCAGATAGTTATTGTCTTGTGAAATGGGCTTGTAAAACACATATTCACAATAACTTGCCATTATCTGGAACATAATGGAGATTACAGCATGTGCATCCAGCATACTGTAGATTTACTTTACAGTGATTTTCGTTTAATCATATTAAGGAATCAGCAAAGTGTGTCTCAATAAATGAAGCATTTAATATTAGTCAATGTATTTTTTTGTACTTCAGCTTTTAGCTGACATTCATTTTTTCTTTGAGCCTATTACCAACTGCAGCTTCGGCTCCACTAAACAGATGAGACACTGGAGAGTTCCAGTCTTACCTTGTGTTGACGCAGAGGGTTTCTGTCAGGGTAGAGTTCCTTCATGCTCATTTCCATTAACTCCACATCTCTCAAGAGCTCACGGTTTCTCATTTTTGCTTGTTGTTCTCTCTCACAGATTTCCTTGAGATAACCACGAAGTTTTGTACACTTTATCTGAAACCTTCAGGCAACAAAAACATTGATTATTGAGGGAAATTTTGAAAAAAGCTAAATCTGCAGAGGTAGGCTATTCCTTCACACAGTATTTTAAAACAATGGTTACAATGGAGAATGTTTATCTATGTTTTCACTGGCCTTCCTCATAAGTCGCTGAAAAGGTGGGAACTTTAAACATTAAATAACAGTAATAAATAAATGCTTTCAATTGCAATCATATCAAAGTGTCAACCATGTAACTCTAATTTACATATCAAAAAGACCTGTATACATTGAGTTGATAAAAAAAAAAAAAACACACACACACACATAAATCATTTAAACATTCTTTGATAAGTTGTTCAGTAGGGGAATGACAAAACCTTTTAAATTATATATAATATTACAAACTTTGAAAACACCAGATACAATTCTTTAAAAATAGCCCATACTGTGCCATTGATTTCCAAATAATGGAAACCATAGAATTCCATGCAATGAGGCAGTTTTAGGATTGTTACTTTGGTAAGGGACCCCCAGAGAAAAACAGGGCTTTAAAAAGATTTAAAGATGTGGGGCCTTCACAGAATACACATATTGAAGCCTTTTATCGGATTTGGCCACAAACAACTTAATGGAATCCTACTGAACAACTTTAATTGTTGTTAGTGATGTAGAAAGCAAAATCACATGATTCAGGTGTGCCATATATATTAAAATGTACAATTACTATAAAACATAATTCACAGATTTGTGGAAACAATATTCTGGAATCGCTGTCCAAATCGCACATTTGTGAAACTGTTCCAATCAGCAAAGGTACATTTTCAACTCCTAAAATGTCAAATCTTAATGCACGATAATAGTTATGGATATTAGATGATTAAAATGTTGTCAATAATGTCCTATTTACTTTCTTGATAAATCAGAGGACTAGAAACTTAATCCATTACAATGCAAGATCACAGAAAAACCAAACTGTTTTTGCCTGATGAGAGCACTAAACTATTACAAATGTCAACTCTAAATTAAAATATATTGTAGCTATTGCAGATAGTTCTGTTACTAAAAAACTACATTTAATATAACTGACTTCAAAATATGCAACAGTGGATGATTTCACAATGTTGCAATCAATTTTACATGGAAGATAAATAGTACAGAAAATTACAAAAGTAACTTTGATTATATTTCATATAGTTATATCAGCTCATATGCATTACCATTTAAAAGAGTAAATACTGCAATAGGCCTAATGAGCATAACATCTTCAGGAATCATTGATTACAAAGTTTTGGGGAATTATTTCTCCCCAAGATTAATATTTTTACAATCAATCACAACTGGTTCCTTTTGTTGTGTATTCTAAATCACTATAAACAGTTTTAATATATTTTTGGGCAGACAGAAACTATATTTCATACTGGTGTGCTGATGAAAACTATTTTCAAAAAAAGATCATACTGATTTCTTTGACACCAATATACTGCAAAAAAGATTCTGTGAGGTTAATTATTGAATTTTGTACCATGTATTTACAAATATTTTTAAACAGCGTGTGTAGAGATTGGTACCTCTATCAAGTTACAATCACTAATTATATCTGCCTAATTTCTTGGAATATGATGGCTAAGCTACCATTATTCTAATATCACAATATTTGTATATTATATTTTTTGGGTATATTTTTTTGTATCTATAATTTGAAAGGTATATAAATGTACGTTAGATGTACTAGTTAGTCTGTTGGTAATTTTATGTACATAGTCATTCTATTGCATCTATTGCACAATAATATTACCAGCTGAATTCTGAAACCTGCTTAACACTGCTTGCAGCTAGTATAAGACTGACACTGTTATCACATCCCTATTTTATCACCAACAGGTTTACATTTTGTATTACAGATTATTTTTATTCAATTTTTTCTTTTATTGTATTTCTTATGCCTGCATTGTTGAGTAGGTTTCTGGAGACCAAGCATTTCATTGCCAATAACGCTGTTGTTAAAATGTAATCACAAATAAACTTGAACTTTCAGAACCACTTGTCAAACAAAGTTTAAAATCTTTTAGTTTGCTGTTTAACACATTGTATAATGGTTTACAAACTGTTCTGTTGATCTGACCAATCCAATGTTCCATCAAATGAAACATTGGATTATAAATCTAAACTTTTGAATTATACATCATTAGTGTATAACAAGTAATACTGACATTGTTTGTCATAAGTAAACAAAAATTAAGGGGTTGGAGGGGGGAAAGAAGATAAATATTTAGGCCTTCAAATCACTGAGACACAATTACTCAAAATGACCCAGACAAAACCTCTTGGCTAATTGACTACATTGCATAGTAACAGTTGTACTCTGAAGTCGTAAACTGAACATGCTACATTACTTCAACAATGTCATGCCTACACAGGTATACTCCCTTGTGTAAGTATAACATATTGTATATTTCAAACATATGGGGGAACTGCTATTAGGATTAATAATGAAAAACGTTTGATTTTTTATATATTTTTTTAAAGCAAATAAGCTAAACTGTTATCTACCTACTGATCTGTAGCTTAATGTGCTTTTATTGTTTTTCTGATCAACTACTTACACTCTCTTGTCAGATCTGCAATAAGCAAACAACTCCTTCTCCAACTCAAGTCTTCTCTTTTGCCTAGAGGAATACAATCAATCAGATGCTGGCTACAAATAAAATCGTACAGGAATCAAACAAATAACTGCAATTCGCGTAGTACAATCACAGCGTAATAGTGCAATCACAGCGTATTTTGTTTAAAAATGCCTGGTCGTGCAGAGATACAACCCAGCACTGTACAGTTCCGAACGTTAGCCAAAACAAGTTACATTAGCTTGCTAGTTAGCTAACTAACGTTGTTGCTAATATTAATGCAACCCACATGCTACGTTAACTCGCTAGCTAGCTGACATTAGCTACTGGGTAAAGTAACCTGCGTTGTTGTAAGCTCACTGTAGTTACCTATCATAACGAAAAATTGCAATACAGCTAATGCAATAATGCAATACTGTAAACAGTTATTCAAAAAATCTGGTTGCTTGGTAAAACAGAACCACAACAAACGAATCAAAAGTATAGCATGTATAGCCAGTTACTGTATTCGGCACTGCGGATGACACAGATAAGGCAAATAGTGCAGGTTAGAGGAGACCTCTACTGCAAACTGTGGTGTTTAAGGCTGCCTGGCGCTACATGTTCTAAAAGGATCACGTTTAAACGTTACCTTTCGTGGATGTTTTGTTGAATAGATCCAATTCTTTCATAGTACTGGTCCTCACAGAAAGCCATAGCAGCAACTTTCCTTGGGCTTTGCACCCCGTTTTGTGCAAGCTACTGTCAGAAACGTGTTTATGTTGGTTGCCATGAGCACCACTTCCCAGAGATCCCCTTCCCTCGTGTGCGTTTCCGGCTGATAGATACTGTGAACCTCCAATCGCATACTACAAACTACTCCATGTACGTCCTTCGTGGGTGATGATGAAGTGCGTAGTGTTTAGTAAGCTAGTATACCAGTATTGGGACCGATTGGGATACACTGCCTCGTCACAAAATTGCGTCTCAACGTTAGATCATTTTGTCGCGCATAAACAGAACGCCAGTTTGAATATTTAGCTAGACATCGTAAGCATTGTGTTAAACGTGATTTCTGAAACATAGAAGTAAAATCTCCAGTAATTTGTTCAACTGCAAGAGTAATTCGGCATTTACATGGTGAACGAAAATACCTTAAAAAAGCAAGAACTGCTGCACGGCAAAAGCGACGCAGTGCAGTATGTGTTGCTATGATCATATCTTTTAACAACTGTGTATTCCAAGTTGTTAGTGTAGTGTGACATATACAAAATTGATTAACATAGGATGGATCAGGGGCGACTGGTCATTAGGGGAAGGTGGGGCACAGCCCCACCTGTTGTCAACAGAAATAACTGCTACAACATTTTTATTTCTCGAAGATTACTTCCTATAATTTATTATCTATGAATATAGCATCTTCCTAAATTGCATATAATTTGTGTTTGGATTTTAATTCATATTCATTGGTCCCTGCCTTGCTGCTTCAGACTGCGTTCTGCCGATTCAAGTTTGCAGTAGTAGGCTGTGCCCCACCTGTTGTCAACTGAAAGAACTGCAACAATTTATTTTTTTGTATTTCTCAAAATTTACTTCCTATAATGTATTATCTATGAATATAGCATCTTCCTAAATTGCATATATTTTGTGTTAGGATTTTATTTCATGTTCATTGGTCCCTGTCTTGCTGCTTCAGACTGCGTTCTGCCAATTTGAGTTTCCAGTAGTAGGCCATAGGCTAAGCATAAATGTGGGGCTAGCCCCTCTCTCACAATGCAGTGTACATTGTTTGTGTTAAAATATGAATATGCATGCTCAGAATGTTAGTGTGATCAATGTAGATCACACAAATTTGATGCCAAGTGGGGTTGACAGCCGGTAGCTCCACTATAGCGTCATTTCGTATTTCAGACCTGATTGGCTGTCTGTCTGGCGCCAACATTAGTCGGCAAGAAGAGCGAGGAGGGTATATTGTCTTAGTTACCTTGTTGGCTTCACATGTGAAAATGAATGAAGTGGATTTCTTACTCGAGCACCGGTTTGAAACCCTTAATTTGGAGGAGATACTTGAAGTAAAGCAACTGGGTGCCCATCAGCCACAGGATATTGTCATCACTCAAACTGCTGGTAAAAATAACCATGGATTTAACATGGAGTGGTTTTTGAAGAAAAAGTGGCTAACGGTTAGCATACAAAAGAAGGAACTTCTGTTTTCCATGTCTGCTATTTGGTGGAGATGGTACTTGGTCGAGGACGGGTTACAAAGAAACATCTTTCTGAGAGGATTGCAAAACATGAGAGCAGCAGGAGTCATTTGGACAATCCTCTGAAATTGTGCTTACTTGGAAGGGTAAATGTCGCAGCCCAAGTTGACAGTGCATACAGGCGCTCCATTGAGCAGCATAACAAACAGGTGGGCGAAAACAGGTACGTTCTCAGTCGGATCATAACATGTATTAAACTGTGTTGAAAATGTAAAACCGCACTGCGGGGGCACGACGAGTCGGTGGATTCCCTGAATCCTGGAATATTCAGATGCATTTTCGAGACTGTGTGAGGGCGATTTGAGACTTCAGAGGCACTATGACGCTCAGCCCATCTTCAAAGGGACATCTAGCACTGTACAAAACGGACTGTTAGACAGTATGTATGAAGTGTACAGGGAGGAGATAGCCAAGCAAGTGGATGAGACATCATTTGTTGCCAAAAATGTCACTTTTACATCACCACCACAAATGTTATAGAAATTGAAGCGTGTAGAAGACGTGTTCATTTGGCAGCATATTTGGTTGAGTTTGATTCTTTGAACATAACTTGCTCATCTGAAGATTATGAGACTCATGGAATATTATGAAATTCATGGTATTACAAAGTGGATAAATATTGTTGTGCGCCGGCATAAAAGTACAGAGTGGATAAACATTTCTTAGCGACCTAAATTGGAACGACATAAACAGGCATACAGGTCTGTACGTAGTTCCGCAACAACATGTTTTCGGGCATGAGTGGGCCTCGCCCGCAGACATTCACATAGGTGATTGCCAACATCCTTGCACTTTGAACTAACTACATGACTAAATGGTGGTGTCGTATTTATTATACAGAATCTACACTAAACAAAGAAGAAACGGAAATGGCACAACAAAGAGATTTAGTGCTGCTCATTGCATTGCTGTGAGCAGAAAATAGGTGGGAGGAAGAAGTTAGTGAATGCGTTGAGAAAAAATATAGCTCTGCATGCTTTGGTTGTCTATCAATTTATTGGTGGATAGCAATTTAAGGTTTATCATTCCGCGTACTACTGAATATGAACTGCTCCGATTAGCGTTTGTTTGACGCCTGGCATCACAGAATAGGCGCGTTGTGAGGAATTGGTGGGTGTGCACAAAAGATACTCTGCTATGAGGGGTGGAGTCTATGGGGGGTGGAGTCTGCCAAATACACGGAGATGCTAGCTACTGATATGGATACCAAGCAAGTGAACGCCTACCTAACATCTGTTTCTCTGTGCAATTTTACATAGGTTTTCAGATGTCATGTAGGCGGCGCGGTGTAGGCGGCGCGGTGTAGCGACGGCGTTATAGACGTTGTCAACATTTCTTACGCCGCCATGTATATGGCAGATTCCACCCCCCATAGCATCTCCGTGTATTTGGCAGACTCCACCCCCCCATACTATGCCAGATACGGATACCCAAAACCCTTTTCTCATCAATGGAGAAGTATAAATCATCCAGAGAGAAGTACAAATCAAGCAGGGTTTTTATTGTACCATTAGCATAAATGACCTGAAGACATCTGCAGTCTTAATTCATGATTGACCAGTGTCTGGATATTCCCTATTTAAACGATCTCACCAGTCGTATGTCAGTTTGCATTGAGCTGAGCTCTTCTCTGTTCGTCATTTTTGTATTGTAAATTTTTTATTCTAATATTTTGAGTTACTGGATTTTTGATTTCCATGAGCTGTAAGCCATAATCATCAAGACTGAAACAAAATAGGCTTGAAATGTTTCATTTTGTGTAATGAATTTAAAACATATGAAGGTAACTTAGAATTTTTTTTAATTGTTATCATAGGTACACTTCAACTGTGATAGACGGAATCTAAAACAAAAATCCAGAAAATCACATTGTATGATTTTTAAATAATTAATTTGCATTTTATTGCATGACTAGTATTTGATCACCTACCAACCAGTAAGAATTTCGGCTCTCACAGACCTTATAGTTTTTCTCTAAGAAGCCCTCCTGTTCTCCACTCATTACCTGGATTAACTGCACTTGTTTGAAATGACACCTGTCCACACACTTAATCAAACAGACTCCAAACTCTCCACAATGGCCAAGACCAGAAAGCTGTGTAAGGACATCAGGGATAAAATTGTAGACCTGCACAAGGCTGGGATGGGCTACAGGATAATAGGCAAGCAGCTTGGTGAGAAGGCACTAACTGTTGGCGCAATTATTAGAAATTGGTAAAAGTTCAAGATGACGGTCAATCTCCCTCGGTCTGGGGCTCCATGCAAGATATCACCTTGTGAGGCATCAATGATCATGAGGACTACCCGGCAGGACCTGGTCAATGACCTGAAGAGAGCTGGGACCACAGTCTCAAAGAAAACCATTAGTAACACAATACGCCGTCATGGATTAAAATCCTGCAGCGCACGCAAGGTCCCCCTGCTCATGCCAGCACATGTCCAGGCCCGTCTGAAGTATGCCAATGACCATCTGGATGATTCAGAGGAGGAATGGGAGAAGGTCATGTGGTCTGATGAGACAAAAATAGAGCTTTTTGGTCTAAACTCCACTCACTGTGTTTGGAGGATGAAGAAGGGGTTGAGTACAACCCCAAGAACACCATCCCAACCGTGAAGCATGGAGGTGGAAACATCATTCTTTGGGGATGCTTTTCTGCAAAGGGGACAGGACGACTGCACCATATTGAGGGGAGGATGGATGGGGCCATGTATCGCAAGATCTTGGCCAACAACCTCCTTCCCTCAGTAAGAGCATTGAAGGTGCGTCATGGTTGGGTCTTCCAGCATGACAACGACCTGAAACACACAGCCAGGGCAACTAAGGAGTGGCTCCGTAAAAAGCATCTCAAGGTCCTGGAGTGGCCTAGCCAGTCTCCAGATCTGAACCCAATAGAAAATCTTTGGAGGGACCTGAAAATCTGTATTGCCCAGCGACAGCCCCGAAACCTGAAGGATCTGGTTTTGGGGGAGTGTATGGAGGAGTGGGCCAAAATCCCTGCTGCAGTGTGTGCAAACCTGGTCAAGAACTACAGGAAACATATGATCTATGTAATTGCAAACAAATGTTTCTCTACCAAATATTAAGTTCTGCTTTTCTGATGTATCAAATACTCATGCAATAAAATGCAAATGAATTACATAAAAATTCATACAATGTGATTTTCTGGATTTTTGTTTTAGATTCCGTCACTCACAGTTGAAGAGTACCTATGATAAAAATTATAGACTTCTACATGCTATGTAAGTGGGAAAACCTGAAGATTCGGCAGTGTATCAAATACTTGTTCTCCCCACTGTATGTACCAGAGTGGTGGAAAGAGGAAAGTGTGGAGAAAGGAAGAGCACATGATCCAAAGTACAACATAACATCTGTGAAAACACATTATTCTGAAATGTGCAGCCAGACAGTCATTGGATGGTGCTGTATCGTGCAGCATGTCAGTTATCCCAAACACACACCCATAGCGATCAACAAGTATTTTTGGGTGAGACAGTGGAAAGATATTAACAGGCCAAGTTAATCATCCAATCTGAATCCAGTTGAGCATGTCTTTAATTGCTGAAGACCGAAGGCAGGCCTGGCAGAGCATCACCAGGGAAGATACCCAATATATTGTGACATCTATGGGCTGAAGATTTCAGGCAATCATTGCATGCTAAAGATTATGCGAATAAATTGTAAACATGACTACTGAATTATATATAATCTGTACAAATACTTTTGGTAAAATCAAAATGTGTAAATAGTTTGTCTAATATGGATAAAATACTCTCAAATGTAAGCGGACATTCTGCACTTTGACACCATAATCACATTGCAATTCCAAAGTACTGAATTTCATAAGCAAAAACAAAACCACAGTGTCACTTAGTGTCTTAGTATCTTAAACCTGTTGGGCATTTGTTTATCTTACATCACTAATAACATTAAAATGTTTAGGCGTACTACAATTTATGCTTCACACTAGTCTGGTCATGCTAAATTGTCTAATAAGACCCCTATTGAGTTGTTTGACAGCTATATTGGGAAAAGGCTTTAGTGGGGTTAATACATGAAGTCTGTGATGGCCCTGTATCTACAAATCTTTTTCTAGCCCTGTTGTAGCTGTGTGTGCAGTTGGGTAAGTCTGGATTAAAGCTGCTGGACTTCTCATTTTCTCTTCTGTGTGGCACCTACTTAGGTGATGACTCAGCAGCTCTGGGTTGCAGTACTCACCATACAAAGTTCAGAATTAACCATCTAGCTATGACTAGTCAGCCATGTAAAACATGTTAGCCAGTCAATCAGCATAAACAGCTGATACTACATTCACCTAAAGGATTATTAGGAACACCATACTAATACTGTGTTTGACCCCCTTTCGCCTTCAGAACTGCCTTAATTCTATGTGGCATTGATTCAACAAGGTGCTGAAAGCATTCTTTAGAAATGTTGGCCCATATTGATAGGATAGCATCTTGCAGTTGATGGAGATTTGTGGGATGCACATCCAGGGCACGAAGCTCCCGTTCCACCACATCCCAAAGATGCTCTATTGGGTTGAGATCTGGTGACTGTGGGGGCCATTTCAGTACAGTGAACTCATTGTCATGTTCAAGAAACCAATTTGAAATGATTCGAGCTTTGTGACATGGTGCATTATCCTGCTGGAAGTAGCCATCAGAAGATGGCTACATGGTGGTCATAAAGGGATGGACATGGTCAGAAACAATGCTCAGGTAGGCTGTGGCATTTAACCGATGCCCAATTGGCACTAAGGGGCCTAAAGTTTGCCAAGAAAACATCCCCCACACCATTACACCACCACCACCAGCCTGCACAGTGGTAACAAGACATGATGGATCCATGTTCTCATTCTGTTTACGCCAAATTCTGACTGTACCATCTGAATGTCTCAACAGAAATCGAGACTCATCAGACCAGGCAACATTCTTCCAGTCTTCAACTGTCCAATTTTGTTGAGCTTGTGCAAATTGTAGCCTCTTTTTCCTATTTGTAGTGGAGATGAGTGGTACCCGGTGGGGTCTTCTGCTGTTGTAGCCCATCCGCCTCAAGGTTGTGCGTGTTGTGGCTTCACAAATGCTTTGCTGCATACCTCGGTTGTAACGAGTGGTTATTTCAGTCAAAGTTGCTCTTCTATCAGCTTGAATCAGTCGGCCCATTCTCCTTTGAACTCTAGCATCAACAAGGCATTTTTGCCCACAGTACTGCCGCATACTGGATGTTTTTCCCTTTTCACACCATTCTTTGTAAACCCTATAAATGGTTGTGCGTGAAAATCCCAGTAACTGAGCAGATTGTGAAATACTCAGACCGGCCCGTCTGGCACCAACAACCATGCCACGCTCAAAATTGCTTAAATCACCTTTCTTTCCCATTCTGACATTCAGTTTGGAGTTCAGGAGATTGTCTTGACCAGGACCACACCCCTAAATGCATTGAAGTAACTGCCATGTGATTGGTTGATTAGATAATTGCATTAATGAGAAATTGAACAGGTGTTCCTAATAATCCTTTAGGTGAGTGTATGTGTATCATAATGTTTATAGTATGTGTATCATAGTCTGTTTATAGAATGTGTATCATAGTGTTTGTAGTATGTGTATGATAGTCTGTTTATGGTATGTGTATCAAAGAGTTTCTAGTATGTGTGTCATAGTCTGTTTATAGTATGTGTACCATAGTCTGTTTATAGTATGTGTATCATAGTGTTTGTAGTCTGTGTCTCATAGTCTGTTTATAGTATGTGTACCATAGTCTGTTTATAGTACAGTATGTGTATCATAGTCTGCTTATAGTATGCGTACCATAGTCTGTTTATAGTATGTGTATCATAGTGTTTATAGTATGTGTATCATAGTCTGTTTATAGTATGTGTATCATAGTCTGTTTATAGTATGTGTATCATAGTATTTGTAGTATGTGTATCATAGTCTGTTTATAGTACAGTATGTGTATCATAGTGTTTATAGTATGTCTATCATTGTGTTTGTAGTATGTGTACCATAGTCTGTTTATAGTACAGTATGTGTATCATAGTGTTTATAGTATGTGTACCACAGTCTGTTTATAGTATGTGTACCATAGTCTGTTTATAGTACAGTATGTATATCATAGTGTTTATAGTATGTGTACCACTGTCTGTTTATAGTATGTGTTTTCCAATAATTGTTACATTTACATTTTAGTAATTTGGCTGATTACCTATGCATATTTGTTTGTAACGATAAACACTGCAAAACTAACTTTCACCTTTGTTTATAATGGGAAGGGAGGGAGGTCTAGCTGTTTAGATAAGCTATGTTTGTTATTTTACAAAGCTCAGTAACAATACTCACTCATTTTACTGTAATCTCATATTAAATTGATGAGTGATTTATAGTATCTCCATCTTAAATTCCAAGTTAACTTACATCACAAATAAAGAGTGAGAAGCTTCCTTGAGTTAACAGATGACAACCAATTGATGTTCAAGTTGGCCCCAAAATTACACCTTTGTTAAAATCAAATACACTATCAAGCCTCTCACACATAATATCTAGGTACTGACTGCTCTAGATACAGTTGTGCTCAAAAGTTTGCATACCCTTGGAGAATTGATAACATATGTACCATTTGTAAAGAAAACATGAGTGAGCAGGCAAAACATGTCTTTTTTCCCTTATGGGATTCACATTCAACTGTAGGTCATAACCGAATGGCACAATCATAAAACAAAACATGGCATTGTCTTTTGTGGTAAAGTCTTCTTTCTGGCAACTCGACCATGCAGCTCGTTTTTGTTCAAGGATCGTCGTATTGTGCTCCTTGAAACAATCACACCGTCTTTTTCCAGAGCAGCCTGTATTTCTCCTGAGGTTACCTGTAGGTTTTTCTTTGTATCCCAAACAATTCTTCCGGCAGTTTTGGCTGAAATCTTTCTTGGTCTACCTGACCGTGGCTTGTTATTAAGAGATCCCAAAATGTTCCACTTCTTAATAAGTGATTGAATAGTACTGACTGGCATTTGCAAGGATTTGGATATCTTTTCATATTATTTTCCATCTTTATAAAGTTCCATTACCTTCTTACACATGTCTTTTGACAGTTCTTTGACCTGGCTCAGTATCTATAAAAGCCACAGGTGTGGGAAATTCACCTTTAATTGCAATTTTCACCTGTGTTTCACCTTGTGTGTCTGTAACAAGGCCAAACATTCAAGGGTATGTAAACTTTTGATCAGGGCCATTTGGGTGATTTCTGTTATCATTATGATTTAAAAATAAGCCAAACAACTATGTGATAATAAATGGGGTCATATGATCACTATCCTTAAATAAAAGAAATCAATGATGAAATTTCACAATTTCTGCAAATTTGCAAACTTATGAGCACAACTGTAGGCTTTAGATGAGGCAGGGTAACGTGCAACCAAAATGCTTCAATATTATTTAATATGAGGTCTTCTCGGAGCTTCAGTATGGCACTAGATGTTCACAGCAATACCTTACCATATTTATTATTCTCCATAGATATTATATCCATCTGTTTCTACTGCTACACTGTCAAATAATTATCTCAATGAGTCTCAGAGATTGCTAAATATGAATGCTATTAGATGAATGAAATATAGCTAATGTAATTAAACATTTTCTACTTGCTCAATGGATACAAGTATTTACAGTGGCTATGTTTTAATCTCTTCTATCAAGCCTATGAGAGATAGATGCGATGGTGAAAACAAAGAATGCAGGTAATGCTCCGCCCTTCCATCAGTCTGTCAGGAAGGAAGGCTGAGGATTGAACTCTGCTTGGCTCTCTGACCCTCTTTTTGTTTGGACCGACCATTTTTCAAATGAGAAGCTGAATCAGGAAGAACAAGCATAAAGTGCTTCACACCTACATTTCATCCCTGATCCCAAACAATATCAGGTTGAAACTCTGTTTAACAAGAGACCCATACTGTATTGGATGTACCAATTGACAGTGAGGTTGCCTCTGAAGCAGCGCAAGGTAATGCTCATTGCTGTCACTGTTACTTTACATTTTGGGGTGGTGGCTATAGACTAATGCCGGTCATATTAACCAAAAAAAATTAATCAGAGCAAATAAGTATGGTTCCTGTCAGAATTCAGATCAACATATTGAGTTGATAAAAGTGACTGTTGCATGTCTTCCATTATGAGTGAACAGATAAGCTGTCCTCTGTGGCTCTGATGCTCTGATGCTGCTGGATGCTTCCTGATGCTCCAGCAGCGTCACTATCACCACTGATCTTGCACTGGATTTCCCAGAGTTCATTGTTGACAGCTCTTTAATGTCACATTCTGATTGATGCCACTGTAGTGGCACATCATTTGTGTGTCTCCCACAGCTGAGGTGCAGCAAGTAATCGTCAGCCCCTCCAAATGCACACCCTAATCAAGCAATTTCCCCAATTCCAGACCCATCAAATTGCTCTTTAGCTGTTGAACTGGGGAGTTTTGCTATCCTTTTCTCATGCTAATCTCCCCTGTTCAGCATCTCTCTGTGAGGCTATTTGTTGTGGAATAAATCCTCTTGTTTGCCTCCTGCATGTATAATTGATATTGTTGCGGGGCCCTTTGTTTGTGCTGCACAGAGCTGAAAGGGACTATTCTGGAGGTGATGTAGAGTACGACTTGCAACATCACTCTTCTGCTGTGGCCAGAAAAGGTTGGTTAAAGTGATTAATCCTCCCATTAGATTGTAATGTAACAACGCCATAATATTACGGAACCATCTGTAGTATAAGCCTTAAGTGAAGAAGTGGAACACCAGCCCGCCTAATGGATTGTCCTTGTTAACAAATACGCATTCCAATCTTTTTCTAAACTTTTAACACTTCTATTGACACACAGCCAGTCTCTGCTTCACCTGCTTAATCTCTTATCTGACTCTTGAACTCCGAGCGACATGGTAGTCTCAAGAGATAGGCCCAAACATTCCACATAGTCCCAGACCCATACCATTCATGAAATCATCCAGTCCCATCTATCCTATTTCAGTTTTACTTAAAATTGAGTGAACATAAAACCATGTCTGTTCTTCATTGGAGAGTATTGTGTGGAATAGAAATAGCATAATAGCCCTATCCACCAACAGTAGTCATGTACATATTGAGGAAAAGCCAGCGTGTTATGTTTTATCAGTTGACGATTAATGGTAAAATGGGGCTTTATTATTTGAATTATAATATATGCATGGAAAATAGAAATGTGTCCTTTTCCAATTTTATTCCCACATAGTATTATTGGGCTCTTTCTTCCTGCCTGTCGTCTTGCAGAATAGATACTGTATGTAGGGTAATTGATATGCCTTAACAGAGGTCATAATTTGCATGACAATTAATGGCAGTAAATTAAATTGATATTCTGTGCACATCTCAAATGATTCCTTCAGACCTTTGTTTCCCTGCTTGGCAGAGCCCGGGTTCAGCTGCTAACCAGTTAGAAACATCTGGGTGGTTAATAATTTGATAAACAGCTTATAGAAACACTCCCCAAATTATATTTTCTGAAGACCCTGCTTTTTTTCTTGTGTCGAAGAGTTGGTTGCGGCTGGTCTTTTGTGGCTATTCTCCCATATCCAAATCTGTATGGCTTTTGCACACTCCTTTTACTCTCACTTGGATTTTAAAGCAGTTTTGGGGGTTAATTTAAACCCAGAGTCTGGCAGTGAGAGTACAGGTATAAGGAAATGTTTTAAAGGTTGGCTATTGTGGGAAATCTAGAAATAATCTATATCTTCATGTAATATTCATTCAAAACATTGAATAAGAACAAAGACATTGTGATGATTCAAAACATTGAATACATATGTACGAAGACATTGTGATGAACAATAAATACAAAAAATAAGCGAAATAATCTCATGGTGATAAAGCAGCAAGAATGGCATTTAATGTTCAAACGGAATCAATGTTTATATTAAGCCTAAGGGGTAGGCCATTTTTGACAGGAACTCAGATGAGTCCAACTGAAATAGGAAATAAAGTGATCCCCCCTTCCCAACAGAATGTATTCTGCATCAGAATATAAAAGCTTTCAAGTTCTAGGTATGGGCTAATTCAATGATCACTTGTTTCTATAATTGCCTTATGCCATCAGCAAATGAGATTTGACGAGCTTTCATCATTTTTTCAACAACTGGGTACTTCAGGTTAGCATGGCCATAGTTTGATTTTCACACAGTCATATTAAAAAGTCTAACTGTGGACATATAATGGTATGAGCTCTCTTTGGGAGAAACTGTCCACCAGAAAATGGATTTGTTTTATTGCCAATCATCAGATAGGTGTGATATTCGGTTTATTTGCTAAAATAACATTCATATGTGTGGAAGTGTGTGTGCAGTGCACATTTTTGCATGTTTACTAATATTTGTGTGGCTGCCAAGTGAATAAAAGGCACAAAAATCCTCCCTTATTAACTTTATGGCAAGCAAAGTTAATAAAGTAAAATGGAGTGGGGATTGATGAGACATAGTTTCTCTGAAAGCTTTTCTCAAGGGTGAAGATTAAGAGGGAATTGGACACAGAGCGTCTCAGAAACGAATGTCAAGATGCTGTGTCATTGCTGCCAGCAACTATAATTGTCCCACTACTCCAGAGGAGGGCTGCAGTACAGAGTAGTCCTCACACATACACACACACGCACGCACGCACACACACACACACACACACACACACACACACACACTGAATGGGTGTGGTCTGAACCTAATTTGAAAACAAAGCATTCTTTAGGTTGGCCATCTCATCAGGCTAATTATGGATGATAATTCATGCTTCACGGTCGTACACATGCTCCAGTGAATGTGAAGCAGTTTAATTGTGCCAAATTAATCTGAATTGAAAATACTCTGTTAAAAGCATGAGATGTCACCAGAATGTAACCTACCTTTAAAAAGAGTGTGAAAGGCGTCCATTATTAATGCACAACTGTAAATAATAATTTATAGTAGGCCATTTACAGATGACTATGAAATGTTTTAATCTCAGTGTTCAATGGGCAACTTGAGGCATTACGTTGACCGTGATGTTGCACTTGTTGATGATTTGAATAAGCATCAGCAAAGTCTCGAGAGCTGTCTAAGTGGACAATGGCTACAGTGTGGTTGAAACCAAGCCTTGTGAAAGACAAGTGTTGTTTGTAGGTGGCTCCAGTCATGCAGGTCTTGTGATGTCACAGGTTGCTGAGTGGAGTCATTCTCCATTCTTTTTCTGTACTACAGATCCTTGGCACAAGCATTTTTCTGGAGGGGGGATAGGGACATGAGGCGGTAAGTCTACTGTTTTACTGATAGAAAGATGACAGCAGTATCAGTGTCAATGTGGAGGGCAGTGGATGACAGCAGTATCAGTGTCAATGTGGAGGGCAGTGGATGACAGCAGTATCAGTGTCAATGTGGAGGGCAGTGGATGACAGCAGTATCAGTGTCAGTGTGGAGTGCAGTGGATGACAGCAGTATCAGTGTCAATGTGGAGGGCAGTGGATGACAGCAGTATCAGTTTCAGTGTGGAGGGCATTGGATGACAGCAGTATCATTGTCAGTGTGGAGGGCGGTGGATGACAGCAGTATCAGTGTCAGTGTGGAGGGCAGTGGATGACAGCAGTATCATTGTCAGTGTGGAGGGCGGTGGATGACAGCAGTATCATTGTCAGTGTGGAGGGCAGTGGATGACAGCAGTATCAGTGTCAGTGTGGAGGGCGGTGGATGACAGTAGTATCAGTGTCAGTGTGGAGGGCAGTGGATGACAGCAGTATCAGTGTGGATGGCAGTGGATGACAGCAGTATCAGTGTCAATGTGGAGAGTAGTGGATGACAGCAGTATCAGTGTCAATGTGGAGGGCGGTGGATGACAGCAGTATCAGTCTCAGTGTGGAGGGTGGTGGATGACAGCAGTATCAGTGTCAGTGTGGAGGACAGTGGATGACAGCAGCGGTGTGTGTGGCTGGCTGATAGGCTACTGAGATCCCTGGTGTTGAGGGGTATTATATCCAGGGCCCACCTTGGCCCTCACACGAGGTTAGATGTTGAAGCCAGCTAGTTAAAGTGGCAGCATGCAGAATTGCACCTTCCTGTTTACCAGCTGTGTAACTGACAGATGAATCATCTGCAGTTGGGTTGGTCAGAGGTCCGTGCAATCCCATTCAAGATCTGGAGCTGGTGCAGATTCCTTAACTGTCCCTCAGACGGATTTATGAGGAGCATTCAGGTATTTTTTTTGTAGTATCATTGTTAATACAGCTACTGCTTCTTACATTTCTGCAGCAAATAATTATTAGTAGTAATAGAATCATGTAACCATGGCGATAGTCTCACATAGCCACACCTCCAAGTCACGTTGAAAACGCCTCCCTTGGAAGGCAACCAGGGGCTATAATTAGGGTGTGTCAATACTGATATAAAGTATCACATCCTTTTACATTAACTGCAGGTACGACTTGTTATTGGGAAGCCTATCCCGACAGCCATCCGGCTGTTTGACCCCTCCTCTAGCATGTCACATCCACATCAGGGCATTAAGGAAGCATTTATTTGCTGTGTGAAGGTAATGGAGCCCCTCGTTTCACACTCTCTCCAGCTCACACTGGGTTGACAGGGCCACTGGATGTTGTGCTTATCTGGGTTTAATCTCAGAGGTCAAATTATCCTTGAATTTTGAACAGAATTCTGAATTGTGGAGGCAGGGATCAGTCCTGAGCCCACGCCACAGCTCTGCTCTGTTTTAAGCCGTCCCAGTGATGTAAGGCCGGCTCTTATAATGAACCCTGTCACTGCTGTCTGTGCACCAATATCCCTGCAACACAGCATGCATATTGATTGCAGATTGCGAGTGTGCGAGAGTGTTACTGTGTGTTTACGCGCGCGAGTGTTTCACGCAAGCGTGTGTGAAAGTGTGCGCGTGTACACGTGCGAGTGTGCCTGAAAGTGCGTGCCAGGCTTGTCTTGCTCCTGCGAGGAGACGGGGAATCGTGTTACTCTCCCACTGATTAGAAAGCTCATGCATAGGAAATCACGACGAGACGCTGGTCCCCATCTGCCCGCAGTGCAGGTGAAAACAATTTACACATCAGCGGGCTAATGGATACATTCATAGGGAGCAGAGTGTGTGAGAGAGAGGGAGAGAGAGAGGGAGAGACTGAGAGGGAAAAGAAGGGCAAGGGGGAGTAAGGGGTGAAGAGGAGTGGTAATGGGCCTGGGCCAGCGCAGGCCAGTTGCCCTGGTCAGACGGCCACGCCAGATAGCAGTGTATCCCATAACACATAATCGCCGGGTCGTGGACTAATGAGCGTGGTCGCGCCCCACCGGTGCAGGATTTCGCCCGTGGTAAATACACTTGTAAACAATTCTCTGGGTGAACCATGACACTGACATGTTGATTCAACAGGTAATGAGGTGCTCCCAGAATCAATACTCCCCCGTCACCCCTTCCCAGCCAGGCCAGTGGAGAGTTGCTAGCCCGGTTGCCGTGTGTCTCTGCGGATGACCTTTCCGCTGCACGAAGGACACAGCGCGGTCTGAAGAGGACTATTCTCATATTGCAGAAGGCGCTGAGTGTCAGAACTTTCATTCGCAGCAAGCAAATGAACAGGCATCCCCTGCATGCTAATGAGCGGCAGGCTATTTTCCACCTTTTTTATCTGCACATTATGCTCTTGACTTTGGAGAAGGTGGGAATTAGGTTGGACCTCAGTGTCAGACTGCCTGATGGCTCCGCTCAGGAAAACTGGTAATTGAAGCCGATGGCTGCCGCGGAGGAGGTCTGAATTTGGAAATAAACAGTTTCAAGCACTGCGCGTCATTTCTAGAGAGATGACATAGAGAATGGAAATGAGCTGTCTGGATCTAATGTGGTTTCACAGCAGGGGAAAAGGGGGCCATCTTTTAGATAACAATTCCACTCATTAGGACTTCAATGTAGCCATAATGACAGCAGCCCGAGTTGCTAAATTTAGAGAGCTGCAATTAGGATACATCCGCGCCCCAAAGAACCAAAATAAATGCAGATGTGTTGCAAACTGAATTCTGTATGTTGCTGTTACTTGACATTGTGAGACAGTTGTAATGCCTAATTGCTTTGAAGGACGAGTGAAAGAAGTGTGAAATGGCCTCCTACTGCAACTCTTATTGGCGTGGCAACTTTGTCATTATTGCTTGTTTATTAGCATAATGGGAAGTAGACCAATTATTTCTCTTCTCATTGGCAAAGTGACTCACTTGTGTTTGTTTCTCAGCTTATTAAGTGTGTGGCTTGTTTAAGCGTCTGCGTGTGTCTGCGTGTTAAAGCCTGCCTGTGTGACACCACACTTCTTGTTTACACCTGTTATGTAACACTGCACAGATTTCAGGATCATAATTAATGTTTCAAATGGGAGTAATTATCAAAGTACAGCCGTAATCACTGGAGCTAAAGCTCCAACCGACTGCTATTGCAACATATTGCAGTTCTGGTGAAATTAAAGGAGATTACAGAGGCTATGAGAAGGTAACTTTATGAAGCAACATTTTCTGCTGCCTATATCCCACTGCAATTTCTGGTGAGGTGACCTCTTCACCCTGTTTCTACTTGGCCCCAGTCTCCCGAACCCCCTGTGGCGATCACCAAACTTCTGTAACGTTCAGATGCTGGAGCCTGGCAGTAATCTGTGTGTCCACTGCATCCCCCCCTTCCCCCCCTCAGGAGACGCTGCCTCTCCCTCTTTCAATTTCCAAAGGATTATCAACAACAATGCATTTCCTCAGCAGATGTGCAAACTTTCTCTGTCCCCTTTTACTCCGCTCCCCCTCCCCCAACCAAACCAACCCCCACCCCCCTCACCCACACACACACACACACGCAACTTCAACATTTTAACTTTGCCGACATTTTTAGAAGAATTCCTTGAGCTGAACGATGCCTCTCTCATTATGACTAGTTGCGACATGGCGGCGGCCTTGGTAACGTCCTCTGCGCCTGATAGGACAACACACGAACTTGTTTATACACCCACACATGACATGGTTGGTTAAACCCTTTTCCCTTTGAATGTGGCGTTACTTTTGGCGTGACAAAAATACAACCTCTTCTGAATTTGGAATTGATCTGGCGCAGCCACCTTGATGTGGCGGGAGAGACCGCAGGGGTTTCTTAGCTCAGATAGCCTTCATGCTCATGAATAAAACACAGGGTTTAGGGCTTCCTGTGCAGCTAATTCACAGCGCTGAGGTTTCAATCTGTTTTTATGGTGCTTGGGTGGAACAATTTCTGTCTCAGCTCCAGGGCTACAGCAGATTCTTGGCTGGTCAATGCGAGCTAGTCATTTGTCATTTAATCAATCTTTGCTTTTGACAAGTCTTCACAAGCGCGGAGGCATGATACTTTTTGTTTGTGTTTCTGTGGTAGAAAATAAAGAAAATACCATCAAAATGGAGCTTCTATGAACATTGCGGCCCAGTGTTAGATGTTTGTCAACTGGCATGTTTAGGTTGCACAAATTCATTGGTTATGTCATTGTAGTGCCTTTCATTCTTTTCTTAAAAAAAAAATCTATCCCTGTAAAGGAAACAAAAAAATTGGGACACATATGGAATTATTACTTATTTGCAAGGGCTTGTTTTGCATGTAGCTATGAAGAGCTCTAACCAGGACACATAAAGCACAGAATAACAGGTTTCAAGCAACATCATTCAACTTGGGCCGGTGGAGCCCTAGAGCAGAATCTCCAGATTCTTTATCCCCAAGCCTCTCTTTATCTGTCACTCAGGGCAATTAGTCATAAGCAACACGACTGTCCTCCGCGCGAGTCCTATTTGCAGTCTCATTACTGGACTCTGCTGGTGTCTCCGGCACTGAGAGGAAGTCAAACAAAGCCACGCTAACACCCGGCGTCTCTGCAGCAGGAGCAAGGCCCAGACCCTACGACGAACGCTGAGAAGTGGAGGGCTGTGAAAACACATCGCCTCGTAATACCCTTCACCCCCACCCCGTCCTATCACAGGCACGGCAGCCCCCCCCCCCCAACGCAGCACTGGAGAGCCGGGGGGGGGGAAAGGTGCCATGGTCCTGCGCCATTACCCGCCAGGGGCTAGCACCCCAAGAACGTCAACTCCCCGGCCCCGGTCTGGCTTCTCCACAGTGTCACCTGCCACGACCTGACGGAGTGAGCTGCGAGTTGTCACCGGAGAGACATGCAAAACGTATACACACACATACACACAGACCTACTGAAGGGACCAGGCTAATTAAAAGCAGACTGTTACTGTGGCCAGACGTAACTACGGTGGAGCTGAGTTGGGGCCCACACCACCACGGTAGCTCCAGCTCAGTTCATCTGGTCCAATTAGAGCGTGCATCAAAGCCTGTGGCGGCCATGAAAGGGTGGGTTCTGAGGGGACATTCTTGTGTGCGTGGTCAGCAATCAGCACGGCCCCCGCTGTGAGACGGGCTCTGTTTCCACCGCTTAAAACTTGAACGGGGTCACGTGATGCTCCTCGGTACAGAGGCCCTGGTTTATCATGTGTTTTTCCTTCTTATGATGCACAATTGATTTGTGGATTTCCATGATGTTTTGCACAGAAGTTTGGGGGTAGCAGGCTATGACACGTTGACTATTGAAATGGGTGAAACAATTTGATATCGTGTCTGCACATTCTTATCATAGATGAACTGGTAGCCAATATGTTAAGAGTACATGGCTGATGGTATTGTTTGTTCCCACCTGACTGTTGAATAATAGACTGTAGACAAGCTCACATGGTGTTGAGGCTGTTTACTGTATAGGCTCACAGTGTTCAGGCTGTTTACTGAATATGCTCACCGTGTTGAGGCTCTTTACTGTATAGGCTCATACGGTGCTCAGGCTTTTTACTGTATAGGCTCACACAGTGTTCTGGCTGTTTACTGTATAGATTCACACGGTGTTCAGGCTGTTTAGGTTCACACATTGTTGAGGCGGTCTGTGTATTGTTTACCGCCTGTGCCGCGGTTTGTGTTCAGTAAAGATGTTGGTTCTCACGTGAACTAGTCTTCCATCCTCTCAATATTTAAAACTCTTCTCCTATAAGTCACCTGATATCCACATCCATGTTTCTGTGCATGTTCGGGTTTTTATACCAAAAATCCCTACGAGGACAGTAAAACAAGGAGAATTTGATCTTGTGAAAACCTTTTCCATCCCTCAAGTAGAAAACAGTATATTTTTTGCTCAGGTGTTTAGGTTTAAGGTGAACGTTGGAATTTGGGTCAGGGATAGGTGAAGGGCTAAGGTTAGGTTTTTAGGGTTAGGGATAGGTGAAGGGCTAAGGTTAGGTTTTTAGGGTTAGGGAAAATTGAATTCATATAGCATGTGTTGTTTCCCCACAAGGACAGAAATTCTTAGTGTGAGTGAGTGAATGAGTGAGAGAGATCAACAAAAGACAAAGAGAGAGAGCAGTGCTTGACTTGCTGAATAGGCAGGTGCCTGCCTTCTCTGTGGGTCAGTGGGAGGAGTAGTGATACGATCTGAAGGGAGTCAGAGGAGTTGGGATGGCCCCTGTGTTTCTCCCTAAAGCCCTGAATAAGCCTGCAGTCAGCACAGACTGGATCCCCAGGATTAGGAGGAGGTCAGGGCTGGAGTGCTGCCACTCTCCCTCTCAGCGGCTGAGCAGGAACTCCTCATTATACCTGAGGTGCAAGACATCACTCATGGTGCCTGGGCCCCTCAGACTGACTGTCCCATCACTGCCACCTGCACTGGGTGGACTTCTGCCTGTTATAGTGGGTATATGAGAAAATGGAGGTGTTGCGGTCTGCATTCATTGATCCGGAGTAAGTTGGATTGACAGACCAATCTCTCCAAAACTGAAGTCAACTTCACCATGAGAGAAGGGAAGTCTTAGCAATGCTGGCCTGGGATTTGACGGAATAATGACACCCACTGGGTGGGTGGGTGGTTGTATGGGCGGGTGGGTGTGGAGGCTTGTACATGTGTTTGTATCTGTGTAGGTCTGTTAGCATTGTCTGAGGCTTGGATCTTGTCTGCAGCTAACTCCTCCCTATCAGCGCACAGACCAAGCTAACAGCCAAACACATTGACGAATATACATTTATTTATATTTCTCCAGCTAAATATAATTTGTGGTTATGTAATATTTAAACTCCCGCATTCTGCCCTGATTACTGTTCAGTATTTGAAAGGCTATAGTTCTTAGTGAATTAGACAATGATTAGTGCATGGCAAATGTACTTCATTCTTAATATGGTAATTAATGGTCTATGCAGTGGGAGCATTGGTTAAAAGCACTAGTAACCTCACGCAAGCTTTAAATGTACCACACTAAATTGCTTGCCATGGGTTTCTTTGAAAGGGTATATTTAATTAAATGCCATACAGTAGCCAGTTTGAAGGCTAATGGAACTTACATTATATGTAAGAGATCTGCTGAGGAGTCACTTAACCATCCATTATGGTGTGTGTTTTTCAGCGGCACTATTTTCCTACTCACCATGTTTAAAAGGTGTCGATTAAATCAGGCTTGTAATAGAATTAGTAACTGATAAAAGTACACATTTTAAATGTAGACAGGCACATGATTTTCAAGTTTTTCAGTATCAGGATCATGTTCTCAAAGGGAACTGGGGTCTGGAGGAGAGAACAGTGATGCAGGGATGCTATATTTGGTTAGCCCTAACATAAAAAAAGAATATATATATATATACCTCATACTGGTTTGCTGTGGAACCATTGGTCAGCATATTTTCTTTAATTTATGGGTTGGATTATAATAATGGACAAACCCAATAAATGCAAAATTAGCCAAATCAATATAAATGTTTTGATGGAATGAAGTACAGTATGAAAAGATATGTTGTAGAAATGTAATATAAATGGTTTAGGCGTGAGCGTCAGGTCTGAGCACAGTGTCCCCACAGAGCCACCTAGTGTCAGAGCGATCTGTTAACAGTCAGCAACACCCTGGGTCAAAATGACACAGATCCTCTCTATGGTAACCCTCTGGGTGTACACGTTTGCTCTTTATGTGTAGTCAAACATCTGCCTCTTTTCAGTAATAAACAAGAGAATGCAGGTTATTGGTGGTTCAGCCAGTGCTCATCCTTATTCTGTGAGCTCTAACATGTTTAACCACACTGGCTGCATATTATTGTCCACTAAACGTATAGCTCAGTAATGTTTGTGGTAACAATGGCACCAAGACCAAAACAAAGACAGTAGCCTACTTAGTGTAATCCTAATGTCAGTTTTCACTGTGACCACTGACCAATAACCACATGCTGAGCCCGTATTTTAAAACTTGGGTAAGGGTGCCCCCACCTGGCCGCTAGTATATTGAGTCCCAGACATTCTCAGAGCCAGGCCATATTTCTGTCTGACCGCGGTTGTCGTGCCCATTGTTTGTTTTCAACGCACTAACACAGTCAGCTACCTATTATCAGGATTATAATATAGAATGTCAATTTAGGCATGAATAGTATTATACTTATAATATTACATAATTTGGGGAATTACAACAGAATTAATATGATTACTGTTGTACTTCTGAGGTCCAAAGAATGTCACTGAATTCTCAGAGGTAATTATATAGTTCAATCAGTGCTATTAGTACTGAGCTGATACATAAGTATGTTCATGTACATTTTTTTAGTTTTAAAATGAACACACCTTCCCTGAATTTCAAATATATACCCCTTATCTAACACTTACTCTGACAAACCAGAAGCAGTGCCAAAACAGACGTAGAGACTACAGCAACAGTTGTTTGGGTCAGACTCCGCGGCATCAACAGCAAGAGAGGGCAAGTCTTAGGCTCTTTAATTTGCAGTCTGGTCTGAGTCTACTACCTTGTGTGTCGTTAGCCGCTTCATCAGTATGGAAGTCTATTAGGTGAGGCAGAAATTGTAATGATGGACACTGAACGCTGGGAATCAGCTGCTCAATAAAGACCCCTAATTGCTTAGCAACAGTGTTTCAGGCCTCTCATTTGAGATGAAGAGTTTACTGGACTGTAGACTATGCATTGGAGAAATAGAGCTTAGGCCATTAGATAAGACAGGCTAGAAATGGGCTTTATATCTGCTTCTTCTGCGCCCTCCTACTTCTCCCTCTCATTTTCTCTCCCTTTCTGTCTCTGGTTCTCTCTATACTCCCTTCTTTCTCTATCTCTCTCTTTCACTCATTCTCTCACTCTCGCCAGCCCCAATGAACCATCCCTCCTTCCCTCCCAAACCTTCCCCACTAGGGTGATTATGTTACCTTTCAACTGCCTGATGTATTCAGTTCACTAGATTATTTTCTGTCATCTCAGTTAATTGAATTCTGTCCATCACATTTAGATGTTTTCGCATTTGCATAAAGGTTAGAGTGGTGAAGAGTGTCAAACTTCAATTTAGACAATGTCACTCAAATAAATATACTGTGCTCCCTCTGGAGAGAATTTATGGATTCTGACAGAATTTAAATACATCTGTATTCTTGGAATGTGGGGCTCTTATATGCATGTGAATATAAATATAAAAAATGACCGGATGTCTCTCTGATAAGGGGCCTGTGTGTGTGTGTGTGTATGTATGTATCTGACTGATTGATTATGTGATATCCCAGCATTACTGGGATATCACATAAAAGTCTAAGAAATATTTCTATTGTGTTCCCTTAATTGTAAGGTTTAAAAGCATTAGAATATTAAATATATACAGTTGGCAAACTTTTCAGGTAATTTTTTTTATCAAATCCACATTCCTTCATTTATGAAGTTCAAGAAAGAAACAGAAAGGAGGGGTGGGTTAGGGTGGGTCTTCCCAACACAACTGCCCAGATATTTGTTGTGGTGGCACAATAAGAAGTTATTGAAGGCAAGATCACATCTCAACCGTTTGAGCTAAACTCATGAAGTTTGGTACATAGATCCCTCTCCGCACAAGGAACAAAAGCAGATATTCCACAATTTCTAATTTTGATAAAAAACCCTTAGGGTTACACCTTTGGAGTGGACTGATGCTCTTCACAAATCTAAATTACATCTCTGGATAATGGTTTCTTAATGCAGTGTTTTTCAACTTATTATCATTTTAACAAATAAATATTCACTGATACAAAGACAAATTAATATTTGTAGAGATTTACAAAGATATCAGGCATTTACAAAATTATATTGTTTGACTAAAGGGGGGCGCTGTAGTAATTTGTTGTCAGTAAGACGCAATATTTATTATGTATTTATTATTTTTTATATATTTTTATATTTTATAATGTGTATTTGAGATTAATGGCCTTGTTTCTTTGCACCAAATCCTAGCTGGTTTGGAAAAGTTTAAGATCAGAATGTACCCTCTGATGCAAAGTCGTTCTGCTTGCTATAAAACTCTTATTTGCTGGGACTGGAGGACACTGGAGATGATTGTCTTCTCTGGGCCAACTAACCACAACTGAGCTTGCAGACGTTTGACCTGCCACAAGGAGTTGCTAAAAAGCAATGAGGCATGGCAACCATTGTTTGTCATCCACTATAAAAACCCTTATCAGAGCTGAACCTCTTTGCAACGCAACGCAAACGCAACCCCCCCCCCCCCCCCCCCCCCCCCCAAAAGTATGACACTGCGTCATTTGTGTGAGGCAATATGTTTACTGTTACCTTGTTAAATTATGTTATGCTCTGCATGGCCTTGTGTGTGAGTGCGCGCATGTGTGTGTAGCCATGGGGCCTGTTCTGTTTCAGTTGCCCTCACGGCTGGTGTGGAACGCAGACAGTGTGTGGGCTTCAATACTCCACATGGAAGCCGAATAGGTGCTACCTCCTACTCCCCTACTCATCGTCAAGTACCTCTAACCTCCAAACTACAACTGTCATATGTAAACAGTGCACAGTGCCATGGTGGGAGTGGAAGTCCAAGGACCCACCACATCCCCATGTGTGAAAATACACACACACACTCCTCCATTTAGTTTTTAAAGCATCCTCTCCTCTGCAGGCAATCTGTTAAATCGCTGCGACTGACAGAGGGAGACGAGGCATAATAACATGTCACACAGTGAAACATAGGAAAGAGATGGGCCTCTGTTCCTCCCTGTCAGCTAAGAAGACCGGGGCCAATTCAGAATTAATAAGTGTTCCGGAATATCCAATTATGTTTGCTTTTGAAAATTGATTCATATGTCTTTAGTGGCAATTTTCATATTAGCCTCTTTCAAATAAACAACTCCTAGGTTTGTGTGTCTGTTCTCGTGTGGTGCTGCAGTACAGTCCCCAGCTAAAATAAGTGTGTCAGTTAGTCAATAAAGAGGAGCCCGAGACGACGGACAGATTAGAGTGCTTATCTCTTTTCATCAACTCTGAATGCGGACTGAACTGAAGGTCAATATCTGATGATTCTCCAGGGCCGAGCAGGTGTCTGGAGAGAATGGATTTGCGACGCTCTCAGGACCACTGGCCCTTTTTATGGGCCCGCCGAGGCCAGTGGCAAAACCGTCAAACCTTCCCACACCACGTTTCAGTCTCCTCTTCAAGCCTCCACTCCTCCATCCTCCTTTCAGCATCTTCTCCTCCACCCCCTTGTTCTCTCCATTCTGAGACTCCAGACATGTCATCTTCCTGACAGTAGCATTATGGTGTGAGTTATCTGTGGAGGCTTAGGAAAGGCTGTTGTCTATTGAAAGGCGCAAAGGTATTCTGTTGGTATTATTCACAATAAAATGAAAGACAACAGCAAGCTGGTATCGACTGAAAGCCTGCCATCATTTCACCAGAGTGCTCTGAGGCTCCGAGAGGAGATGGAGGAAAAAAAATCATAGTCTGGTTTCAAATTAAAGAGCCCACAAATATCGGTAGATAAATACAGAAGTGAATGCGTCCATCTTTCAATGGGCCATCTGTTTACAGACATTATCAAGGTTGATCATTATTGATTACATTTCTTTCTCCGAAACCCCACACATCGACAACAAAATCTCCCACCTCAGATAAAGTGCTGCAAACACAATTTCAAACTTATTCAGCCTGAATGTGTGTTTTCCTTATCCCCATTTTTCTTTTTACCAGAACCTAATGTAAAGGTCTGTGGACTGGGAATGGAGCAGACAGGGCAGCAGGGACAAACAGACTGTGGGCAGGACCAGATGTCTTCACTTCTAGGCAGAATGACAAACTGTTTGTGTTTGAGCTTAGAGCCCTGTTCAAACTTCAGAATCACACCAAACAGTGGATAAAACAACATTCCCTATCGAGTGGTTCCACACGCGACAGAGGAGCGTGTCTAGGGTGCGTGTGTGTGGGGCTGAGGCTGGGTGTCGGTAGCCATGGGCAGAAGGCGGCAAGGTGCTCTTATGGAGGGCCTTGTCCAGTCTGTAAGAGGGCCCTCTCGGCTACTCTCCTCTCACACAAAGCCTGTGTGAAGGGGCTCACTCAGAACAGGACACTCACTGATGCTAGTCTGCTGGGCTGTAGCAGCACTCTGTGGCCCCTCCAGGAGTAGGACAATCTCAGCACAGAGCATAGCACACCGTTCCTACCTAGCCTCAGGGAAGGCCATATCTGACAGTATCTGATCCAAAAGTCTGGTGTCCATCAATAGCTATTGATATAGCTACATGAACAGGCTCTCGTGAGATGTTGGGAACATCACAAAAGCTATGTAGTGTTCAAATATGCTGTAACCAAATCTAAAAAGTAGAACAAAATTTAGAATTATTTTATCAACTAAGATTAAATGATCTTGTTCTCACATTTAAAAGGCTGAAAAACTAAGGCAGCTTGTTTCATGAAATATGGATATGAATTTAGTTCTCAAATTAGACTGGAAGATAAATGTATATACAGCACACTTTGACAGAGCTAAATTCCACACAAAAAAACATGCCCGCTGAGTAGATATTTGAATGTAACACTTTATTTGTGTACGCATCTGTAATGTTATTGTGACCATTTTTATTCATACCCGCAAACTTGTGAGCTCACCCTTGGCTTTTATTTACATGGCAGTCTTTCTCCTGCGCTGTGGGAGTGCCTAGGGAGCTGCAGATAGGTCCTTTCAGAGCTTTACAATGGGCCGCTTCAGCAGCTTTTTGTTGCTGTAACTACCTCTTTCTTCTTCGCATTCCAAATATCTTTGGTTCAAACCTGGTGGCCTTGATGGACAAGGTTCTATGGAATC